>NC_056734.1:884849714-884887214 GCF_019279795.1 Protopterus annectens | reverse complement strand
CACTACACTAAATCTTACATATACCTATCTATTCACTTACCTTAACCCACATCCTAACCCTAACGTTCTATTTATTGCACAGTTACCTTATGGAGCTATACCACAGACGGGCCAACCATCCACTTCAACATTTAAATTTTTGCTATTTTGTACGTTCTGCGTTTCTTTCTCACAATCCATGTCGCTATTTTCGTATTCGCGATTATGGTCTTTTGATCTGGTAATAGGAACCTATCTATCTATATATATATATATATATATATATATATATATATATATATATATATATATGTATATACATTTTTTAAAAATAAATTGATTGAGGAGCAATGGATTGGTGCTCTGTTTAACTAAGTGCACGGGCAAGAGTGATGGCATTTTTGGATTGTTAGCGTGTTGCTAAGAAGTGCACAAATGGGAGGCATATTACCTACATCAGAGACTTATTGTTCCATAAACTGACTGCAGCTCACAGCTAGCTGTACTCCCAGCCAGGATTTTGTTTGTTACACAGCGTGACCGCTGACCTTGTTTCTGCAATACTGCCCTTTGCACAGATTGGTTAAGACTTTTTAAATAGGTCTTAGATATGCAGCGCAGCACTCACATTTAATTAATATGTGAAACAGGTTAATAAGAGTTTAGCATACACAGAGTCACAGTCTGTAAAGTGCAACTTATTACTACTTCACATCTAAAATATCTCGAGATTAGAGCTCTGAACACCATTACACAAGCTAACTGCTATAGCCCTTTGAGCAACATAAGGTGCTTGACAGAAAGTGGATCATTTATCACAGAATCACCTGCATAAATATGTACATTGCTATTTCCCAGTTACCTAACACATACAATGTAAGACCAGATTTGATATTGATGAGTTACTGTTATGGCAGTTACAAGGAGACACAACTGTTTTCAGGGGTGGGGGAACAAACTCCATGTTCTGCTAGGATACACACTAGTTTGACTATCGTGTAACCTCACTGTCTAACATCTCCCTTGAATGATGTACCAGAAATCTGTTCCAGTAGGACTGCATGAAGATTCCATGCATGAGGCCTACCGATTAAAAATGGACACATGATAGTATAATGGGTGTCTGTATGTTTGTACTCCCATGTGGATGTAATTTCTGTCCAAATAGCCCAATATATTTACTTGCATAATGTACTAGGTCCATAGATACAATGACATATCATAATAATCCACTTGAATACTGTGTAGGTCATGGACTTACCTTGCAAATGCAGCTATTGACACTACTGTAGCTCAGGGTTAACTCTGTCTGATGCAAGCAGTACACAACCAATACATGGAAAGGTATAGGATGTTTGAGTTGGCTGGCATCAATTTTAATATATGTATGTGAATAGGAGTAAGGTTTTAGTCCCTAGATTCCTAGGTTGTCAGTGAATGTGCAATACATTGTCTCTTACCTAAAGCCAAGGTGTACAGAGCATGCCTATGTCTGCCTAAAGGGACATCAGAAGGGGGTTCTTCCTCTATGTCCTGTGACTGTGCCTGTGATGACCTAGGTACTGGTGGGGGGGGGGGTGTGTATCCCTTCCATTTTTTGATGCTGCTGCAGCCGTTTCCTCAGGATCATATTGTGTAGCATAGCACATACTGTGAATATTTGTGCACGTTTGCATGGAGTATACTGCAGGGCTCCATCGGATATATTGAGGCACTGGAACTGGAACTTCAGAAGCCGGAACACAGGCTTTGTGATGTTCCTAGTTTGTGTATATGCCTCATTATGACATTCTTCCATGGGTGGATGTGGATTTCTGACAGGTGTCATCATCCACGGTTCCAGGGCAGAGCCAGCATCCCCCAGTAAATGGTCATGTGGGATGTCCCCCCAGCAACATTTGGTACAGCTGTGATGTGTGCAAGATATGGGAATCATGATAACTGGCAGGGTTGCCAGCACACACATTTATGATAATCCCCTGGCATTGCACACAACTTGGCAGTTGATGGAGTGGTATCCCTTCCGGTTAATGTAGATTCTAGCTTGCTCACTAGGTAGTGCCTTGTCATGTACATGAGTGCAATCTATGACACCCATTACTTCAGGGTAGTGTGATACACAGTAGAAGTGTTGCATATTTCTGGCTCTCAACTCAGGGATAAGGGGAAAAGGTATGTCCTCACTGGGATATGGGACCATAGCATTCAGGAATTGGAGGAGTATCCTGGATGCAGGTGCCTGTGACACCCCCATCATGTCCTGTCCCAGCTGGTCTTTGAAAAGTACATGTAGCTAGTATCTTAAGGGCTACACTGTTAAATAAAATCAAGAGATCAATACACAGGAGGTTCAGTTTCAAAAGTTTACTAGTGTATACCAGGAGGCAAAAAACGTACAAGTACAGAATTTTGTCTGATATGAAACAGGAAGTATACAATTTTTATAGTCTTAACATTCAAGTTGTGCCCACCTTACTGACGTGGTATGTCACAGGGCATCTACATCACTTTAGCTTACAGTACTTTATTCATAAAAAACTGCTGATGCTGTATATTAAAAAAAAGTTTTCCTCTGGTAACAATACGGCCTTGCTATCCACCTGGTCAGACATAATGTCTTTCTGTAAAGTTACTTCTTCAAGGCTTCAAACTAGTCCGAATACAATAGCAGATTCAGTCTTTTAATACACTTCTTTGTTCCTTGTAACACTTTCCCAACAGCTGCATGTTATCTTAGTAACACATACACAAGGCCAAATCATCCCAGCAGGAAAGAGCAGAAGATTTCATTATTTCACATATTTAATTTCCTGACCCAGCAGATAATCACTTGTGAAAAGCATAAACATTAAGACTTGCTGAGCTGGCAGCTGCCAGGGTCAGAGGTCAACTTGCTACAAGCCACACTGCAGTTTCAAATCTACTTGCAATTACACATGAATTCCGCCTTTTTGTTATATCATTAATAGAATAAAATGCTTTTAAACTAGCATTTCACATATATTCAAATACATATTTTTCTAACATTTTCCCTCCTATTAATACTTTTTATTCTATTTTGAAGTATGCATAATGTCATTTCATCTCCTAACCTCTTCCACTAAGGATTTTCAGCTAGGTGAGTCATTTGAGCTATACTTCAGAAAAAGTTTCATCTGAGATCAATTTTTCAATCTCAATATCTTGGTATAAAGTTTCAGTAACAGATACATCAATAAAATCTTTGATTAATCTTTTAATGCAGGGAATTCCACAACAAACACATGCTCCTATTAGGAGTATACCCACACAAATAGCAATCAGAATATTCATTAGGATGGAACCCCACCCCCCAAATAGATTCTGGAAAAAGTCCATCAGTGGGTTTGGGCCTGGTTCAGTCATGGCTGATACTTGCTGAATTACCTCTAGGTGGTTGTTTATTTCATGCCTGTTGTCCGGAATGTACGCACAGCATTCTTCTTTGATAAGCGCGCACGTACCACCTCTCGCCGCTAGGGTGAAGTCAAGAGCCATTCGATTTTGTAGCATAACAGTTCTCATTGCGTTCAGTTCATTAGTCACTAGTTCTAGGGCAGAGAAAGTTACATTACTCATTACTTCGAGAAGTTTTGACAGTTTCCTCAACTCCCAGATTGATTTGACTGCTCCATATGCTGGGAATATTCCTGGCCAAGATATAACACTGTCACTCAAGTCCATATGAGTCAATTTGCTTTTGTCCTTTACGTTATTATGGTCTTTCCAGTCAGCTTCGATCTGTCCTACTGGATTTACAGGTTTCTCGACTGGAACTCCAGGTTTCCGAGCTGCTTCTCTCATGTTTCGTATCTTACCCAAAGGTAATTCTGCAGTATGCCTTATAGCCGGAACCAGATAACCCAAAAAACAACTGCCGGACCAATTCTCAGGTAGCCATTTGTATGCTTTTTTCCCACAAATAAAATAACAGTTTTCTACTTTAGTACTAATATGCATTAACCCTGCATGAAACATTTTCTGGTCTATAACTGACAATTGTTTAAATAAAATAGGATTTTTGCGAATTTCATTCATGGTTGTTTTCATTGAGTTCAAGTATGAGTCATAATTAGTATTGCAAAGAGTATTGCCATTACTAGTCTTAATATAACACCGATAAGATATTGTTATATTACAATTGCTCCAGCCCACCTGGAGAGTGTCATTTTTATAAAAACATACAATTCCCTTTTGTGTGACAGGTAAAAATAAAGCTATTTTGTCCTGTCATCTCACAGTTCCTGTATCAAAAAGTAAATTCTCCCAAGTCTCATTTATCCCCAGAGGGACAGCGGACATTATCAGTCCTCCATATGCTGTTGGTATAGCTGTACAAACCCAGCAATTTGAAATGTTCATATTCTCTGCATATACACACTTCATGGCTAGGTATGTGTTAAAATTTGGATGCCAGTCTATAGATGTTTCGTCACGACTTCCCACTTTTACTTGTGTGGTTGAGTGCAGGAAAAACCACAACAAGAGGAAAATTGCCACAATTATAGTCAATAAATGTATACTCAACAAAATGATTATGCAACATCTCTGGGGTTGATCTACATTTCTATTTGCCTTGTTCTTGGCCATTTTTCCCTTGCTGTATATCAGTCACAAAGTTTTTATAAAGTTGAAAGTTCTTTACCAGGTTGCAGTGTGTCAAATGGACCCAGGACGTCCTCTCAGCCACTCTGACTGCAGTAGGCGTTGCCAACAGTACCTGGTACGGTCCTTCCCACTTTGGACTCGCCCAATTCTTCCTCTTTGTCACTTTTAGCCACACCCACGTTCCAGGAGCCAAAACTGCTTCCACCGGTCTGGTCTGTTCCTTATCTGAAAAAGAGTTAAACTGCAAAACAGATTTATTTGTTAACAGTTTCCTCATATAACTAGCTAATGAACTGTCAGCCTCTTGTTCTGCAGGCATGAGAGCTTTCCACTGAGGCACATAATATGCTCTCCCAAAAAACATTTCGAAGGGAGTCAAACCCTTCACATTTGGAACCATTCTCATACTCAGCAGCACTAAAGGCAAACAGTATATCCAATTCTTCTGAGTTTCGTCAACTAACTTCCTAAGTTTACTTTTAAGGGATCCATTGTACCTTTCCACCAGTCCTGCAGACTGTGGGTGGTAGGCACAATGGTTTTTCAAGGAGATTCCAAAAAATCTTCCAAGTTGTTGGATTGTCTGATTGACAAAATGTGTGCCATTGTCACTATAAATCCTTTCCGGAATGCCAAACCTAGGGATTACTTCGTTTTTCAGGGCTTTCGCCACTGTTGCTGCATCTGGATTTTTAGTTGGAAAAGCTTCTACCCATTTGGAAAACATATCTACAATGACTAGACAATATTTTTTCCCTTCGCACTTATTCAATTCTATGAAATCCATACAAATAGTATGGAACGGATATGGTGGTATAGGAAAACTTCCTTGCTTAGGTTTAAATGCCCCTTGTGCATGATGCTTGTTACAAGTATGACAAGCTGCACAAAATTTTTTTGTGTAGTTTGTGAATCCGTATGTTTGGAATATTCGGTTTACTAACTGTACCATCGCCCCTGTTGAGACATGGCACTGCCCATGGCTCAACAAAGCTGCATATCTAAATAAATTAGACGGCAATATAGTTTTTTTTCTCTTTGGAAATGTACAGTCCATTTTCAAGGATTGCGCCTTGTTTTTCCCATTTTTGTTTTTCTGCTTTTGTAGTAAGCTTCTGCATTGTTTTCAACATGTCTAAATCTAAAATCTCAGAGGGTTGTAATTCCTCATTCAAAAGTAACGTTTCTGAGTCTGAGGCCGTCTGCTTTGCAGCTGCATCAGCTCTCGCATTGCCTTTCGAAATTCTATCCAGTTGTTTTGTATGAGCTATACATTTGCAAATAGCTACTTTAGTAGGTAACTAAATAGATTCTAATAATTCCAAAATAAACTGCGCATGATTAATTGGTTTTCCACTAGATGTTATCATTCCCCTATTTTTCCATTGTTGCACAAATACATGTACTGTAGAGAAAGTATACCGACTATCAGTATATATGTTTACACATTTGTCTTTTGCATAAGTACATGCCCGTGTCAAAGCTATCAATTCTGCTGCTTGTGCAGATAAGTTATGTGGTAAGGGTTGGGCTTCTAAAATTTCAGTATCTGTAACTACTGCATACCCCACTAGATTCTTTCCTGTAGGGCCCCTTCTGCATGAGCCGTCCACATAATATGTCACCTCGGTATCATCCAAGGGCATATCTGTGAGATCTTGTCTAGGCAAGGTTAACTGTTCAATCTCTTGCAGGCAGCTGTGTGGTGTGCCATCCACAGGAGTTGGGAGTAATGTTGATGGATTTAATGTCGTACATCATTCAATTGTCATATGAGGTTGGCTCAGCAGTATAGTCATACATGAAAGATGTCTAGCAGGGGAGAGATATGCTACTTTTTCTTGCAGTAAAATTCAATGTGAGAGGGTGGAATAATACCACTGAGGCCGAAGCCTGTTCTGCCATTGCAGCTGCAACTACTGCTTGTACACAGTGAGGCAAAGATCGCGCCACTGGGTCTAACTGCGATGAATAATAGGCTATGGGGCGTTGCTTATCCCCATGTTGTTGCGTCAGCACTGACGTCATATATCCTTGCTTGCAATCTAAGGTCTGAAAGAACCGTTTGTGATAATTTGGGAGTCCTAAAACTAATGAAGAAGCTATCAAATGCTTCAACCTGCAGAAAGCCGTTTCTGCTTCGGGTGTCCATTGTAACAAGTCTTGTGCTGCCATTGGCATTTTATATATTAAGTCAGTCAGTGGAGCTGATTCCAAAGCATAATTTGGTATCCAACTCCGACAAAAATTAGTTGTCCCCAAGAAGGACATAATTTCCTTCTTGGTTGTTGGTTTGGGTGCTTGTAGAATTGCTGTCTTTCTGTCCTCGTCTAATATCCTACCTTCATTGGATATCACATATCCTAAGTATCTAACTTGCTTTTTCCAGAGTTGTAACTTATTTTTATTCACTTTGTGTCCTTGTGTTGCTAAGAATTTCAATAGCGCTACAGTATCTTCCCTGCATTGCTGCTGGGTGGGGGCTGCTAGCAAGATGTCATCTACGTAAAGTAGAATTTGACTACCTCCTGGTGGGGTAAACCCTGCCAGGTTGCTAGCTATTTCTTGTGCAAATATTGTTGGGCTCTCACAATATCCTTGTGGAGTCGAGTATAGGTGTACCTTTTACCCTGAAATGTAAAAGCAAACCAGTATTGACTATCAGGATGTATAGGTATTGAAAAGAAAGCATTACTGATATCTACCACAGAGAAATATTTCTGTTGCGGTTTTAGGTCATTTAACAAAGTATGTGGGTCTGGCACCGTGGGTGCTCTGGGTATCACTGCATTGTTTACAGCTTGTAAATCGTGAACAATCCGCCATTCCCCGTTTGCTTTTTTAACAGGAAATAGGGGTGTATTACATGGTGAATCAGGAGATTCTACCAGTACTCCTTCCCTGAGTAATGCTGCTATTATAGGCTTGATTCCTATTTCTGCATCTTTTCTCAAGGGGTATTGTCTTTTCTGTGGCCTAAATGCCGATTTCGGTGTAATTGTAACTGGTCCTGCTGTTCGAATAAGTCCTACATCTGACTTGCCTGTTGACCAAAGAGTCGTTGGTACTTCACATAAGGCTTTCTCTTCTTCTTCTAATAAAAATGCTAATCAGCTGTCCTCGCTAGATTGTAAGTGTACAGCCGGATGTGTTTGTGTCAACCAATTCAACTTTTGTTTTTGTATTCCCTGTTCTGACAATTCTAAGTCAGTCTGTTTCTCCCATCTTGTTACCTTTTCTCCTAAGTCTGCCCATTTTACGTTTTTATTTTTTGTCAAGCTGACATGTGGTAATCGATTTGACCTATACAATGCAAGGAATTCTTGAGGTAATGAACAGCTAACTACACTGTTCCCCACAGTATCCCAATATAAGGTACGTAATACTAATCTAGTTGCATGATTTCTGAACAGTTCTTGCTCATACTCTCTATCAGGTCCTGGCGTATTACAGTAGTATAGAGTATAGTGTAACAAATGCTGTCGATCAGTGTCAAGGGAGGGGGCTTTACTGATGGCTACATTCATCAGTTCCTCGGTTACTGCCCCTGGACCAGTCGTAACTAGGTCCTGGCTGTACCAGTAAAAAGTTTCACCCTCCGATTGCACTACAAAAGTATCCATTTGTCTCTGTGCCTCCATGCCCTGTACAGTTGGAACTACTGCTATGCCAAATATCTGCATAAGGTCCCTACCCAATAGGTTCACTGGACACTTTGCAGAAACAACAATTTTACTTCTTTGGGTCATACCTGAAACAGGGTCAGTTATTGCTATATCATGGGAAAGTGGTTCCCTGTATAGCTGTCCATTCACAGCTTTTACTAATATATAATCAGGTGATTCAGAATGTTCTGGTAACTTGGAGGGATGTATCAGGGTCCGTGATGCTCCTGAGTCACACAGGAATTTGACTTCCCTTCCCTCCACCAGAAGTGTAACTTCCGGTTTCGTATCTGCTAAGTAGAGCTCTAAGCTCAATAATGCTAAATCCAAAATTTCACTTTCTTCATCCTCCATATCTACTTGCACTTCCTCAATTCCTTCTATCACATTTACATCTGTCTTCTGTTTATTAACTTCTCCTGATGATTTCTGACTTCTGCATGATGTATCTTCACTATCATATAGTCAGTTCTCATCTCCTTCTGTGATTACCTTTTTGTTCTGTTTACAATCCCTTGCTAGATGTCCCTTCTTCCCGCACTTAAAGCATTCACCTTTCTTTTTCCTTTCTTCAAAATCTTCTGACCGTTTGTCAGACTGTTTGTTTCCCTGGGCATTTTTCTTTCCCTTTTTACCTGACTGTAACACAAATACTTCAGCTCCATCTTCAGCAGTGAAGACTTGCGCCTTCTTTTTCTTCTTGCTATTAAAATGTCTTTCAGCATGTCTAGCATATTCAATTAAGGCTTGTAGCCTACCTGTTCGATGGTCTATCATATGCTTCATAATGAAGCTACTGATAGGTGCAATGCAACCTTTTAAAAATGCATTTTTCAATTGTTGTTCATACGGGGAATCATTCACTTGATTTTCAGGGACTGTCATTCTGCTATGATTATTAAAACATTCCAATAATCTAGCATAATACCCATCTATCGTTTCATTTTCCTGTTGTATGCATTGGTTAATGCAAGTCCAATCTGCTCTAGGTTTCCATTTCTCAGAGATTTGGTCTGTAAGACCTTTCACTCTGTTGTCTAATTCTGCGTCACTATGTGGGAGTGGTTTAAGCTCTGCATTACGAGGATTCCAGGTGCCACAAATCATGTGCCAATCTGGACTTATAATTTGTCTTACTACTTTTTCTACTTCTTCCCCATTTAAGTGGTAACTCAACCTCATGCCTTGCAAATCTCCAAAAATTTCGTAAAATTAACTTTCGGATGGGGGATTCCCTCAGTAGCTTTCCAGATATCCTCCGGTGTCCATGGTCTGTATACTAAGAATGTTGGGTCCTGCCCTGCCTGAGGATTTGGGACCTCTATAAGTGGACATATTTCTTCCTCACTCTCATCCTGTAGGTTTCTCTCTATTTGATATGATTCTGCGTCCCCATGTATTTTACGTGCTCGGGACCTAGTTTCAATAGGATCTCTAACAAACAGTTGTGGTCTTGCTGAGACCTCAGCATAACGCGGAGGCGGACCAGCCAGTCCACTCGTTTCATATCCTGAAAAAGGTAATGGAGGGGGCAGGGGAGGAGGAGCTGTTGCTATTACTAAGTTATTATCTTCTTTGTCTAAGAATAATGTTTTTGAATTTTTAATCTTCTGTTCTCTATGATTTGCTTCCTCAATCCACCTGTGTGCCTGAGGAATGCCTAATTGTTGTTGCTTTTTTGCCTGACCTCCCGCATCAGATTTAAGTTGCTTAAGGAGTTTAACCAGCGAAGTTTTATCTAATTTACCATCAAATTCATATTTGTTAACCCATTTCATATAATACCTAACATTATCAGAACGTTGTGATTGCATATATTTTGCATCTTCAGTTAGGGGCGGATCTCGTGATGTTTTAGTGCACTGATTTCCCATAGTAAAAGAAAATGTTACGTAACCCTTCTTATTACGTGATATCAAGATTTCAGTTCCTTTTCACAGTTTATCTAGAATAACTGCCTACCTTATTCTGTTACCCTGATCTATGACCAAATACACAGTAATTCCTTTTGTCCCTGATCTGCCTAACAAATCTTGACAACAATATTTACTGTAACCTAGTCCCTGATCTAAAACAGAAAAAAGGCAAAATCTTCCTACCTGAGCCTCCGGTATTGAGCCGTCCAGGATCCTCTCTTCGGCCACAGATCAGAAAGTGGCCAGCCTCTTTAAACGACAATTCAGTCGGAGGTCTTTTCACCCAAGAAGAACCATTTTGGTAACTTCTCCTGCGCAGTATTCGACCACCGGTAGACTCTGATCTGCAGCTGTCTGAGGGATTTCCGGCTAAAGAAGGACCAAACTGTTAAATAAAATCAAGAGATCAATACACAGGAGGTTCAGGTTCAAAGGTTTACTAGTGTACACCAGGAGGCAAAAAACGTACAAGTACAGAATTTTGTCTGATATGAAACAGGAAGTATACAATTTTTATAGTCTTAACATTCAAGTTGTGCCCACCTTACTGACGTGGTATGTCACAGGGCATCTACATCACTTTAGCTTACAGTACTTTATTCATAAAATACTGCTGATGCTGTATAGGTTCATAGGTTCATAGGTTTATACTAGGCTATCTGCCCTAAGGCATTTATAAGCCTAGCCCAAATTATTGTGGCTTACGCCACCCCTTATATGAAAAAATACTGTGCCCATTAGTTTGTTGTGCCTCTGTCCAGCAGTGACACAGAGATGATTCCTGGGGTAAACCTACGATCTCCCATCCACAGGTCAAGATTTCTCTTGAACAGAGTCAGCGAGGTGCTCTGCCTCACATGGACCGGGATTTTATTCCACAGCATAGGGAGTCTCTGAGTGATAAATCTATCCCTCCAGCACGTCCTATTTATATCCATGCTAAGGTTTAAGTCGCTTGCTCTAGTGGTTTTGGTGGATTTGGATTTTTGAGGTGGAGCATGTCCATTAATTCTGGGTTGGACATGGCCTTGTATGTCAGGCACATGTCACCTCTGAGCAGGCGGTATGCGACTGAATAGAGCTGGAGTTTCTTCAATCTGGCAGCATATGACAGATGTTGGAGTCCCTTTATCCTTTTGGTGAGGAACTTTTGGGGTCTCTCCAATTGCTGCAGATGTCGGGTGAGATACATCCCGAATGGGGCATTGTACTCGATCATTGGTCTGATAAGTGAAGAGTACAGGGGAACAATGACCTCACTAGATCTGGATGTGAATCCTTCATGATCAGGTGGGCAATGTAGAAGGTCTTTCTAACCACTTTAGCAATGTGAGTGTCAAAAGAAAGGCCACTGTCAACCTGGGTCCCCAGGTCCCTGATAACCTCTTCTGTGCTTAGTGGATTGCCACCTATATGGTAGCTTGGGGTTACCTTGTTTTCCTGAAGGGTATGACTATACATTTTTGGCGTTTAACTTCAGGCCATGGCTCTGGCACCAGCTATCTGTTTCCGTGAGTCCCTTCTGAAGGATATCCATGTCCGATGCACTTTCCACTATGGCCCCCAGTTTGCAGTCGTCTGCAAAATTTGTCAGCAAAGTCCTGCCATGTTGGCCTGTACTTCTGAGAAGTAGATGCCAAACAATAGGGGCCAAGGACCGAGCCCTGTGGGACACCACTTGTGACCGGCTTGGAGTCTGACACAGCGCCAGCAACTCTAACCCTGTGGGTTCTGTCCTTAAGCCAGTTTGCAACCCATCTTGTGACATATGGGTTTACATTTAAGCTGGTAAGTTTTTCTACAATACCCAGTGGGGTATTGTGTCGAAAGCCTTTGCAAGGTCAAGGTAGGCTGTATGGACTGCCTTTTCCTCATCAATGGCCTTGGTGACTGTTTCGAAGAAGTCAACCAAGTTCAAAAGGCATGATCTTCCCTTGACAAAGCCAAACTGGGTCAGGTCCAATGTCTGCAAGTCCCCTATATCTTTGTTTATGAGCTCCATTATGATCCTCTCCATAGCTTTGCAGACTAGACTTGTTAAGCCTATGGGCGGTAATTACCAGGGTCCGTAGAGGCACCGCCTTTGTGGAGTGGGACCACAGTTGCCGTATGCCACTCCTTGGGCACGTATCCTGTGGTAAGGCTGAGATTAAACAGCTGCCTTGTGCGGGTTTAATTCCTCATTTAGCTCGTGTAGCACACAGCCGGGGACACCATCCGGTCCCATTGATGCTGTGTTTTTAGCTTTAGAGAGAGCTTTCACCTGCGCATTTGAGATGTCCGGGAGGCTACACTCGGCTGGGATAGTTATCTCTCCTTTAGGAGAGGGGTGAAGTTTACACTGAACCTATCTGCCAGTATGTTGGCAATGTCTGTGGGTTCAGTGATTTTTGTATCATTTGGACTAATTCTGAGCATATCTGGGAGTTTCCACCCAGGTTCCTAACATAGCTGAAAAGGCCTTATGATTGTCCTTTGAATCCATGGCAATTTTTCTCTCAAAATTGGCCTTAGTTGATTTTATGAGTGCTCGTATTTTTTACTAATAATGATCAGGGGTGACTTCCCTTTTATGGATTTTGTTCTATCATGTAATAGCTTTCTCCTCTTATTGTAAAGTTTGTTAATGGCTGGGGTCCACCAGACTGGACGTTTGCCCTTTGTGGAAAGAGTCTTGGTTTTATTTGGGATTGCCTGATCCATGCAGTCCTGGAGGTGTTCATAGAAGGCATTTGTAAGGGCTTCCGCAGCTTGGGTTGTGGTTTCCTCTGGCTCAGGGCCTTGAAGGATACCACACCAGTCTTGAGTAGTGTGAAGTTTGCTTTAGAGAAGTTCTTCACTATGGTTTTTTTTGCTTGGGGTGGGGGCGGGATGTGGATTTCCAGTGAGATTAGTTTATGATCAGATCTCACCAATGAGGGATATACTTCCGGTGTGGAGCATTTTGTCCCCATGTTTGTGACAATGAGATCTAGTATATTTTCTCCTCTCGTGGGAACAGTGACTAGCTGTTCCATGGCATTTGAATTTATGAACTCCAGGAACCGTTGGGCTAGAAAGTTAGGGCTTGAGTAAATTAATATTAAAAAAAAAGTTTTCCTCTGGTAACAATACGGCCTTGCTATCCACCTGGTCAGACATAATGTCTTTCTGTAAAGTTACTTCTTCAAGGCTTCAAACTAGTCCGAATACAATAGCAGATTCAGTCTTTTAATACACTTCTTTGTTCCTTGTAACACTTTCCCAACAGCTGCATGTTATCTTAGCAACACATACACAAGGCCAAATCATCCCAGCAGGAAAGAGCAGAAGATTTAATTATTTCACATATTTAATTTCCTGACCCAGCAGATAATCACTTCTGAAAAGCATAAACATTAAGACTTGCTGAGCTGGCAGCTGCCAGGGTCAGAGGTCAACTTGCTACAAGCCACACTGCAGTTTCAAAACTACTTGCAATTACACATGAATTCAGCCTTTTTGTTATATCATTAATAGAATACAATGCATTACATACTACTTTGCTTTTAAACTAGCATTTCACATATATTCAAATACATTTTTTCTAACATACACATACCTTAGTTTCCACTGGGATGGGTTCCCCTCTGTTAGCTCTGGCTGGAGTTGTGGGCAGCAGAACTTACTGAGTTCTTGTAATATGTCCCTGTCCACCCTGTAGTGCTTTAAAATCTCCAGCTCTTGTAGCTCCTGAAGGTTACCCTGGGCCTGAACACTCTTCTCCTCGGCCTAGGTCTATTTTCAGCAGCACCAGCAACAATGACGTCAGCCTCTAGAACATACAGTTGTAGAATAGCTGCAGCAGCCCCTAGCATTATCTCAGTTAAAATGTCCAAGTCTCTTCTCCAGTGGTTCAGAATATTGAGGGAAAATCAGAATGTAGGGTGTATGCATAGTTTATACACTTCTGGAGTAGGTCCACCATGTGAGTTTGACTATGATGCAGTTTACCTGCTTAGGATATAAGTGACATGATTTAAAGGCCTTACTTTAGTGCACAAAGTGGCACTGTGAGCACCATTGCACAGCACAGCTATACAAAACTATATATTATTAAATTAATGTATCTGGTTTCCATTTATAGCTTGCTACCTCATGACTAGGACGTGGGTATTCTGATTGCACAAACAATCTACTTTAGACCCAAATGATTTATGGCAAGTGGTGTGCTGTGCAAACCTGGACACTAAGCACAAAATATCCTAAAAGTGACAAAACACAACCCCCTGATGTCATCTTCATCCAGTGGGAATATAAATACCGTGTAAGAGCCTACACGAAGTGGATATGTGTACAAGGTAACTCTGTTTAGTGATTCAACATATCCAGTGCATTTATCCGTCATTTGCATAATATCTCTACTGACAGCCTGGAAACTACACAGTTCATAGCCATGTAAGTTGGGTAATAGCACGAAAGTACAATTGTACAGACCTAATGCAAGGCTTTACAGTACATTTGTTTAGAGTACATTATAAGTACTCCGTAATAACTGGATGGAAAAATATCACATTTATTAACATTCTTAAAAAACTTTAGAAAACAAAAATGTGAAACAAATATTGCATCTCATTTTGCCTTTTCATTCATGTTCTTCTAGTTGAATATTTCCCTCAGACTGATACTCATTTTTTGAGGAACTAAAACAACTGATCTTTTATTTCCTGTTTGTGTTTCAAAGCATCTTGCTGTTTATTTTAAATATTTTCGCAGGTTAGTTTCATTCATTTTTTTTAGTTGTAGCATGTAAGATGTCTGCTCCTTATGCCTTAATTTGTTAGAGCCAGCATGCTGTGACAATCTGACCATACTGCTCAACCTCATAGCACAGGATATTGGTATGGAACCAACATTAATTGAGGACAAAGGTCCAAAATCAAGGGCAATTTTTAAATATTCCCCTTTTAGACATAGGCAGCATTAGCACGCATTTTCTGTAGGCTGTGGAATCTGAAACTCAAATTTCTGTCATTGTCTAGTAACTTCAGTCTTCAGTGATT
The DNA here is from genome assembly GCF_019279795.1 of Protopterus annectens. Classification (NCBI taxonomy): domain Eukaryota; kingdom Metazoa; phylum Chordata; order Ceratodontiformes; family Protopteridae; genus Protopterus; species Protopterus annectens. Next base: position 884,872,007 of record NC_056734.1, on the reverse strand, counting down.
TGCTAGAAAACCACAAACTTTATGACAGACTGACAATATAAGGCAAAACTCTGGACATTCTGCAAAAATCTGGTCAATTGAAAGGTATGAATTTGACTCATACAACATGCCACTCTTGTATAAATTACATTTTGTTTATATCAGCTTCAGAAACAGCACATTCCAGAATTACTTTGCTACAGTGCACTAAGGTGACATGTACTATAGTGCCTCAGCATTTTCTAGATTCCCCTTGTTACAGCACTCCAAGGTGAGGTGTACTATGGTGACCCAGCACATTTAAGAATCACTTTGCTTTGCTGCAGCACTCTAAGATGAAGTGTACTACAGTGACTCAGCAAATTCCAAAATTGATTTTGACAGCACACTGGATGAGGTGCATTATACTGACAGCACATTGAATAATCTTTATGCTATAGCACATTATAGTGATGTATACAGCAGTGACTTTCCTCTTTCCACTATAACTTTGCTACAGCATAATAAGGTGAAGTGCACTACGGTGGCTCATCATATTCAAAAATGACTTTGCTACAACTAAGTAAAGTAAAATGCACTATAGTGACTCAGCACATTTCAAGATCACAACACACTAAAGAGAGTTTACTTTGCTTCAATGGTAGCCCTTAATTTTACTGACAATCTTTAAAGTCGGCAAAACGGATGGTCAATAGTTGTGTGAGATTGCATAATCTCTCAAAGTTGGAATATCTAATTAGCAGAGAGTATGGGGGGTGATACAGGGGTCTTGCACCCTTCCAAAAAATACTGTTTTGCAGTTGCAAGCTCCAGTATCTGCACTTGACGTGTCAAGGTTTTTTTTGTTTTTTTTTTTGATTATATGGTGTCCATAATAAGCATTTCAATGACTGGGTGTTTTGTTTTTGTTATTTCTAAGTATATCTACTGCAGTACAATAAAGTGAGGTGTACTATAGCAATGTAATGCACTAGACTAAATCTCAGGATGGGAAGGGGTCCCTGGACAGAGTTTGCATTTTATTCAACAGGATATGGGTTAGGTCACTGGGTTGTGTTGCATACATTTAGGATGGAGATGAGGACTTCATTGAGGAACTGTCCACTACAACTATGTAAAGAGTGGGAAGTGACAGCCTTAAGCAACAAGCACTCCCTTTTGTCCTTTGAATCAGAAAATGGAAGAGGTACAACCTTTTTATTTTTAGTTTATTGTTTATTAGCTGGCTAACCTCACTTGACATAAATGCCCCTTTTCAGGGACAACGTGGCAGCATTAGCTAGTTAAAGATATTCTCATAGTCACACAGTAGGCAAGTGTAGAATAATTGAATCAAACCCTGGGTGATAGAAACAGATCTTTAAATGCCTATAGCCTTTGTCATCTATTGTTACTGGCATTGATTATAAATGCATTAAAATCCACCAATCATAATTCTACATTTTTTCAGAGAAAGGGGTGAGGGGTTGAGCCAGTGATACTAAAGAGGCCAGAGTTAACTCTATTTTCTATTTGCCCTGAGGAATAAAACTTGATTTTATACAACATACCCACATAACCCCCCCCCCAAAAAAAATATATGTATATATATATATATATATATATATATATATATATATATATATATATAGATGCAAACTGTAGGAAATATATATTTTTGTTGAAATTTGTTTTTACAAAAAGGCAAGTGTTACTGAAAAGCTTACTTAACTATTTGAATTGCTTTTATTGATTTACAGGCAGGAAAAATATACAACAGAATGTACCAGCAGCTCCAGAAAAGCTTAGCTTAAGTAATGATGTGACAAAAATGTTACTCTTACAACTACATCTCTTTAAAGAAAAATCAGTGTAGTTACAAAAGAAGGATACAGCAATGGCTATGAAAGAGCAGCAAAGATATAGAAAGTCAAAATAAAAGTTCATAAAAACACAAATAATGAAACAATGCACTGTAATGCAAATCCCAAAATATATCTTGGAGAAGATTTGCACTCTTTCATTTATTTTCTAAATAATGTCAGAATTCATATGGGAAAAGGCTGTGACATGATCTAGGAAAAGTGCACAGTGAGTAAGGAAGGGGAAAAGAGATTCTCCCAGAGAGCTCTAATATGTGCATTCTTGCTTTTTTATCAGACAAAGGCATTGTTGATAACAAACAGTAGAAGATATACCCCAGCAATCAATAAAATCCATGTAGCCTCCATATAGAGCCTACATGGAATGTATTCATGTACATGGCCATTGTTCCTCCTCTGTAGCATGGCACACATATTAATTATGGTGCACTGCTGATGCAGATCACAGTAACATGGCTACTGAATCGATGTAAGACAGACTTTACAGGCTGTCCCTTACTTGTGGACTGTCCAGAAAAATTCTGGACAGTTGGTAAGTACAGCACAATATCTTCTAGCCCATTAACCTGGGCCAAAATGTATACAAGACAGTTTATTTCATTAAATTGCTATTTTTTTACATTTATGCACTTGTTTGTGTGGTGTGGCACATTGCTTAGCTATGCTTAGCTTTGCTCACATATATAGCAGACATCCGCTAGGCATCTTAAAATAGAAACTAGATGTATTCAATTTTCATATATATTTTTTTTATTTTCATGTGCTTGTTTGCTTGGTGTGGTGTGTTGCTTAGTTAGGCATAGGAATGTGTACTTGGGCAGCAGACATCAGCTAGACAACTAAAAATAGAAACCGGATATATTAAATTGTTGTAGGTCTTCTATGCTTAGCAATGCGCAAACCCACTCAGAAAAGCTGTGCTATGCTTACAGGCACCTTCCCAGTATATCTAAAGATATTTGAGTCCCCTTCGCTATCCCACTGACTAAATATGTTGAGTCATGATCCACAGTGTAGTAGGTCCGGGGTTTGAGTGCTGGCTAGTAATGCTTTTTCATATCATGCTGTGAAACTGTGTCAGGTGACTGAAACATTGGTTGACTTTAAATTAAATAATTGTTACAATTAGAAACAGAAAAGCTGCACAATGCTAAGCAGTGCTTAAAATGGTTAATGGTCTTTTCCAAGTTTGCGTGTTGCTAAGCTTCACTTAAACATGTATTGTGAGAGTTTGCATGATGCTAAAAGATGCATCACTTTTTTGAAAGTTACAGTATAACATGTAAGGGTGGGAATGAAGCCTATTTAAAGGACAATATGAGGGAATTTCACATTATTTCTTGGAGTCTGACCTTGGCAGAGGATATGGATGCTGCTGTAGGTGAGAGAGTGTGCTTTTAGGTGCAAAAATAGGGAGTGCAGGAGTCCAGAGTTTTTGTCGGACTCCTGGTAGACTGATTTGGACCCTGGCTGCTGTAAGGCAATGAGCAGGGCTGAGAGGATAAGTCTGGTGCTTGGGGTCATTTGGCTATGAGATCTAACAAGTGCTATTGGTATCCCATGCACTGGCTAGCAGTGTTATCACAGCTATGACAACCTGAAACAAAAGAGGAAGGGAACCTTGGACACCTGGGTCCAAGAGAGGTTAGGGATGGCCACACCCCACATATATCTACGTAATTTATAAATATACAAGCTGAATCCATGCAAAACTGGTATGCATAATTGCTTGTGTCTTTTACCACAGCTGCAGAAGTGGTTTTGCAATGTCCAATCCCATGCAGGTTGCTTGGCCAGGATGAGGCAAGCATGTGGTAACTAAGAAAATCATAAAAGTAATAACTTAATTCATAACTTAATAATGCAATAAAGTAAATACAGATTTTACAGTCTTAACAGTCAAGTATGAAATACCTGGGGCATCCTACACCTTAATTAATGTGTCAGTGTATTTCTGAAATGGTAAAGCAAGTAAGCATGCAGTATGTGTAGAACAACTTCCAACCATTGGTTTATACTGTGGTCTACCCAGATTAAGAGTCGCTATTCTGGTCTACTCATTGTCTGAAATATGCTGTAGGTTGCACACAATAAATGAACAGGGTATACAGGTAAGTTACTTGCAACACCAAACTGCAGCACCAACTGTAGATGAACTGGAATACCACCAAAAGAAACAACAGCCAGTGAAAATAACGTTTTATTTTCTTCTTCTATTCTCTAGCGCCTCGGCTCACCAAAAGCCTTCAAGGAGTAACAGTTAACATCCATTCACAGTATATATACACAAATATCAAATCATTATACAATTAAGTAATTAATTAAACAATCAATTATAAATATAATTATCCAATTAAAAAACGATACATTAAATTACACTTTTCCAACAACATTCAGTATTTAACTCTTTAGGGGTTAACGTTTGATATTTTAAAATAAAAGTCAACTCTTTCCTTAAAAGTTCATTTCTTATTCTACCTTCACTAGCTTCATTTCTAAGAACCTGTTCCAAAATAGTTACCCTTAAACTATCACATTCAGAATTATGATGTTTTACAAAATGCTGCGCCAAATGGTAAAGCAAGTAAGCATGCAGTATGTGTAGAACAACTTCCAACCATTGGTTTATACTGTGGTCTACCCAGATTAAAAGTCACTATTCTGGTCTACACATTGTCTGAAATATGCTGTAGGTTGCACACAATAAATGAACAGGGTATACAGGTAAGTTAACAGAAGTCCTAGACAGTAATCCATTTGTATACATGCCAGATTTAATGCAACATTAATCAATAAAGGTTAAAAGGAGTTGGTGCTTTGATAAGTAATGTTTTCAAATAAAGTGTTCAGTATTCCTGCAGTCACTACTTGTGGGTTATAATCTGACACCAGGCAAATGATAAATGTGAAGTACTAAATTATGTGCCAACATATGTCATATATAACTTCATTGCAGTACACAGATTAAGAGTCAAGCTTGTGGTCTGCACATTTTGTCTCATGTATGCTGTATGTTGCAGTTAATAAATGAATAGGGTAAATGTGTAAGGTAATGCAACTCCTACACAGCTATGTATGTGTGTAAAGCAAGATTTCAAACAATATACATCAATAAAGTGTAAAAGGAGATGTTGTTCTGATAATTTAAGGTTTTCAAATAAAATGTACAGTATTCCTGTAGTCACAGCTTGTGTGTTCTAATCCAACACCAGTCAACTGATAAAAGTGAATTAGTAAGTAATGTGCCAACATATGTCAGAAATAAATTCAGTGCAATACCCAGATTAAGGGTCAAGCTTGTGTTCTGCTCATTGTGTCTGAAATATGCTGTAGACTGCACTCAGTAAGGGATATAGGGGTAAGTTAACAGAAGTCCTAGACAGCTATCCACATGTGTAAATTCTAGAGTTGAAGTGATATTAACCAATAAAGTGTAAAATTAGATGGTGCTTTCATAATTACATTTTTCAAAGAAAGTGCTCAGTCTTCCTGTTCTCAGCAGTTGTGAGCTCCAATCTGACACCAGACACAGCAATGCATGTGTGTAAATGCACCATTTGACACAACAGGAAACAATAAAAGTTTAAAGTTGATGGTGATATGTAGATTTATTTTTTAAAATAAAACAGTCAGTCTTCCTGTAGTCACTGCTTGTGGGTTCTAATCCCACTGCAGCCAACTGAGAAATGTCTAGCTGTCTAGTGTAATTAGTGTGGATGAATATACCTCTCAACTCTCATGATTTTTGCAGAATGTAATGACTACCACCCCATATGTCTGGTCCATTGTTTTGCAGATATATGACATTACTCGGAATGTGATTTAATGGCAAATCTGTTATAAGAACACCTTGCTACTAAGGTATGAACACACTATGTAAAAATGCTCCCTGTCGATGTGTCTTAGTACCACCATTTTGTATGGCTTGGCCCATAATATCCCATCATAACAGGTTGAGAGCTATGTATATGCACCATCATATATACAATATGATCAGTCACTGTATTCACAAGTGAAATCTAACATATCTAGAAGTATGTAGTAGCAGCCTGTGTAGTTATATTATCTGCAAAGTTACTAATGTTCTTTTCTTTCTCACCCCACCCCTTCTCTTCTTTTATTTATTAGTTACATTTATTATTATTTGATATTAGAATATTATTTGTAATTATCTCTTATGTTGGCCTTATGTATAATTTACTATTGCTTTGCTGTTAAAAAACTTTCATTTACATTATCTGTTGTTGTGTTCCTCATTATATTATTTATTATTTACTTTCTTTCTTTCCATTACTCATTATTGTTTTTTATTATGCTATTAATTAAACTATTTCGGTTATGTTTAATTTTCCTTATGTTTATAGATTATAGATTAGTACTAAGCTAACTGCCCTTGTGAGCGATTTTAAGCCTAGCCAATAATCCCTTGTGAGACTCAAACCCTGCACCTTGTGCTTGCAAGGCAAACTTTACCACAGTGTGACAAGGTAGGCCAGTTCCCGGTAATCCACCTACCATGGCTCTCCTGGCCGTGGCACCAGGGCCCAACACATCTTGGCCGCAGCCTGGTAGTACCCTGTCTACTGCCCCTACACTACCTGCTCCATCAGGTAGATCCACCTCACAGGCTGGGGGTGGTTCCCCCCTCTGGGAGTGGAAGTGAAGGGGGTACTTATATCACCTGGGATGAACTACCAGGCATGATGTGTGAGCTGCTGTGTCAAACTGTTGGTGCACACCTACTCCAGATGGAGAGTATGCTGTCTATCCTAGTCAGGCAGCCTCGCCCCTGGTGCTGGCATCAACCACTGCCTCCACAGGAGCAGTGACGGTGCAGTGCTGATTGCCCCATGGGTAAAGACTTGAGTTACACTGCAGACTGCTACCATGTCTGACGTCCATGGGACTGGGATTCCACAACACCCTCCCCAACTTACCTCCCCCAAACATACCTACATCCCTTCTGCAACATTCCACTCTCACCTTAAAAAAAAAAAAAATTATCCCATACATAGCTCTGCATTTCACACGTGTCCACTGAACACACTAAATTTGGTCCTGTTGGCTTGACAATGCATTTATGTTATTGTCACCCCTCTCTCTGTGGGTAACGGTCCAAAGTCTGATAAAAAACTGTTAAAAGTACATAGCTGTTGCCATTGAAGAAATGGATAGCTATGGTTCATTCCTGTACCCTTCCTGCACATACGTACCTGCCTTTCGCTATGTTTTTTCCCCTGCTTGCACCCCATTTCACCACTGTCTATGGCCCCATTGTTCTTTTCTTTAAAGATATTTTGTGCAATGCTGCATGAAGTGCACCATCACTTAGCTATGTTAAATGGTGGTATATTGATATATGCATTTGAAAACATAGTGATCACGTTCGAAAATTACACTTCCACCCTATTTTAAACCCAAAACCATTGCATCTGGATAGTAGTGCACCAACCCACCAAGCCACACAGCCAGTTAATTAACACAAGTGTCTTAGGCAAAGCATAATACTTGTCATTTTCCCATCATTAAGCATATTTAAGCCATGCTGCACATCATGCTATAGCTTGCAAATCTGCTAAAAGATTAATGGAAAAATAGGAGTGTAACTGGGACTCTGGTATAGAACTACATCAATATAAATCCATACACATAATAATAGATGTAAGTAAGGTATCTAACAGCAGGTAACTACAATTATATCTACAACATTTATAAATACAGCTGCTGTAACAGTGACTTAGGAGTAAAATCTGTTAAATGCTTTGAAAACATTACTTTTTGGTCCACATGGTCCTGGGTTCAAATCCAGTGGTGTCTAGCATTTAAAATACATGTAAATTCTAATATGTATGACTGTCTCATCATTTTTATATCCACCCAAAGCAGTACAGATGGAATGTCTGCTTATCAATAATGGAAGTCAAAGGCCTACAGATAGGACCACAGTTACACTATTCCTATTACAACACTGGAAAGTGCATAGAATGTCAGGTCATACATTAGTATGAATTCACAGAGGATTTTGAAGTATGTAAATCACATGAGGTCCAGTAAAATCAGACTGCAGCACACACTGATTTACTACTGATATTGCACACAACCACAGCTGCACAAGTAACATGTACATATGGAGGTTGTTCTAGAAACAAGGGTTGCCAGCAGACATGTTCCAGATGGCTACCATGACATAACACTTGACTTGGCAGTTGTCCAAATGGGTGGCATTATGGTAAATGTACCCCTACCTTGTTATAGTACACACCAACCATGTTGCCTTTTATTCTGTTAAAGATACTTTTGCCTAACATACTTACCTTAAATACATACCTCAATTTCCAGTGGGGTGGGTTCCCTCAATCAGGCTCTGGCTGCACATCAAGGCTGCCACAGGTCCCACTATTACTCACAAATGATGTTGTCCTCCACATTCTGCAGCCTCTGTGACTATTCTTATTGCCTGCAGCAGCTGTAACAGCTTCAGTCTGTAGAGCACACGTCTGTATGTAAAAAGTAGCTGCTACAAACATTCTCTCTGTCCTCATGTAGTACCTTTACCCAAGTAATTTCCACCACAAAATATGAGAAAGGGGAATGGAATCTACATTGAGGCCTTATATCTTGTTGAATAGTTGCTTGGGACTGGCTAATTATACTGCAAATCAGCTGTGTATGCTGCATTTTGCATTCCTGAAACACAGATTTTTTCAGAGGTAATCACCTGCTAATGAGAACCATCCTAAAAAGGCAAACTAGCTAGGGGAACCATTGTGTATGAGAGTTAGTTTCTATAGTTAACACGTCACTACTTTTACATATGTATCTTTCAACAGAGGAGTATTGTACTCCATCAGGTATGTAACCATTTTGTTTCCAACATGATGCATATGTTTGAATATAGTTAGGGGAAATGGGGATTATATCAGTAAGCCTACCTTAGATCTGTACTGATGACATTCCATTGCTCTCCAGCTGTGTTATACCTACAGAGGATGTAGAGTACAGCAAGGGTATAATGTTGTCTGTTAACTAGATACACAGGTCTCCTAGAGACATCTTTTGTTGGCAGTTGTAATACTATACTATTTGGTTGGCACTGTTGTTTATACATATGTTATGGGGGATGGGTTCCTGCTATGGGGCACACTACAGTAGACTCCTGTGTTGGGTGTGTAATCATATGTGAGTATCTGTCATGGCCCAAACAGGAGTAGATCAATATTGCTACTGTCCTAGTTGGGTCCACACCTTTTGTATATATGGCACACTGTTGAATACGAGATGTGTAATTAAGTGGGGAATACTGATAGGCTTCCTTTATTGCTGTATCTCTACATACTGTACTCCCACGTATGTGATCCTAATATGTGTTCTCATTTATTTGTATTTCAGGAGATATTATGCATGCCAGACACCAGCCACCTTTCACTGAGGCAGAAAACAACCTCATCACTGAAGCCTTGCAAAAACACTACCAAGTCCTGCTGTCCAGCAGAAGGGCAAATAAGCAAGAGTGACAAACCTTGCAGGACAAGCTGGTGCATAACATAAATGCTGTATGTCACCAGAACTGCACATATGAGCAGATGGGAAACTGTGCTGCAGCTCTGCACACAGACAGGCAGTGGACATAGCCAGGGATCATCAGGTCACTGGTGGTGGGCCTGCAGCAGAACAACCTTTGTCAGCCACAGAAGAATTCCTGATGAACCTTGCAACACAGGACAGCTCACAAGTATTTATCACCCAATATTTTGTTAGATGTGGGTGCCACCATTTCCACTCAAGAGGAGTGTCCAGGTATGCTTAGTTGGATCAGCATTGGAATACTGTAGCATTTAGCGTGTCAGAGTGTACATAGTTTTATGTGCGTGTCAGGTGTTTTATGGGGTGGGGGTAAGGAGGGTAACTGCAGTTTTAACCTCATGCACAGATTGTGACCCACATACCTGTTAACATAGCACCTACTGTAAATGGGAGATATTTGGACATACTGCCAATGTTATACAGAAATATGTGGTGCTGTTTACATTATCTCTCCTTCAAATTTTTTTCAGGACCATCAGGGATAGGAAGAGGCCATGCTTCTGCTGCTGGTAGCACAAAACAGTATTCTCAGAGATGTAGACTTAGTTCAAGGTATTAGTTAAAGTGTCATCCCAGACCTGCTGACTGTATTGATGTACTGACTGCATGACTGCCAAATGTACAGATATTTTCTGACTGTACATAGTTTAGGGACATACTTATGCTTTGTAGGTGTGACCACAGTTATTAATTTCACAGTATTGTCATAACATTACAGATTGCCATAACTGTAAATTGTGCAGAGTTCTACAGAATGTCAACTGTGTACATAATTTATGCTTTACTCATAAGATTCTAGTTTAAAGACATGTTATTTCCAAATAATTACAGATGAGGGTTAGAAAATAATGTCCTCATGTTCTACTGTATGAGATTGTGGGTTATACAAGTCTGTAATAGTGACATCAGTGTATACAGCTTAACATATATTCCAACATAGTACTGCAGAGGGGTCTATATCAGTTTGTCACAATGCATTTGCAGTGAACACCAGATCATCCACCCTTATTCAGCGAAAATCATTTCAGCTATTCACTGAATTTACTGCGGGCAAGTAAATACTTGCCCTACAGCACAGCTTTACCCTTTTCTCCACTGTAGTGTGATCTCAGAGTTGGTATATATAGTTAGGGGAGGAGAAGCTCCCCACTTGGGTGGGATTGATTTGCATATCTGTCAGTCCATTGTGCTGTAGGGCAAGTATTAACTTGCCCTCGGTACATTCAGCAAATTGCTGAAATGATTTTGTTGAATGAGGGTCAACAATCTGGTGTTTGCTATAATTGCATTGCGACAAACTAATATAGACCCCTGCAGAGCATAGTAGTGCAGGTATTAATGTGTTGCTTTTCCCTTTGTATCACAGGTAACCTGGGGGTCTTTGTCCCCTTTCCAACCTAATGTCAGTGTTGCTTCAGACTCTGATGATGATGATGGTGGCCAAAGTGAGGCACAGCTGGGGGTTGCAGGGAGGAATATCTCACAGAGGTTTACACCCCTCATCCACCCTCATTATCACACTACACAGCCAGTATGCCTATGCATACCAAGTCCCCTGAGGCCACAGTTAATGGACAGTCAAAAGGTGGGGACATTGAACAGGGAAGTGTGGCTACTGTAGCTGGAGTGACTGTCGACACTGGCCATAGCCAAACAGTTGGTGAGGTTCCACACAGGCAGACTGATAGGGGTGTTCATAGGAGGCCTACTATTCCTCCATCAACTGTTGCAGGTGTCTCATTACATGAAACTCTGTGTATGTTTAGGGCCATCATGGAGGCACAGGCACATTCTGAAAGGAACTCCTGATGAATGCTCAGGGTTATGGATGCTGCATCCATCACATCGCTGATAACCTGGATCGGTTGAGTGACACAGTGGAAAGACTTTGGTCTGAGGCAGGTTGCACACTATCTGTCTTGGAATACACATTGTTTGTGATGGAACGTCTGCTTGGAGTTGAGCGTTGGCTTCATGGAAGTAGGTCAGCAACTACATCTGCTGAGAGTCCACGTGGCCATGCATAATCATGCTTCCATTGCGGCAACACGTCCAGTGTTTCAGAGGGGTGTGTGCTGTCCACACCAAAGAGTGGTAGGCCATGGGCTCGTGGTCCTGGGTTTTCCTGTGGAGGACACATTCCCAGCAGACAGCAGTCACCCTCAGGTGGTAGGCCAGCATCAGATCTTGGGCATAGAGGTGCCAGTGGAACTCCTGGCAGAGCCAGTTCTCATGTTCAGGAGCAGAGGACAATGAACTGTCAGCCCTACTATGAATGGCTAAAAGCTGTCCAACATACAGACATGTAGGGCTAGAACTGAGCTTGGCTGTGCTCACACAGACACTCACACACCACTGTCATATTCAGGTCATCTGCAGACACACATACCACATTTACATGGTCCATCTTGCCTGCTTATCTTCCTGACTCACACACATGCTTGCCAAACTATTGGGTCAGCCTAGGCCTCCTGCACCCCCACAGAACAACCTGTGCAAGTGATGATACCTGTGCCACATCTCTGTTATCCTTCTCATCGATGCAGAGAAATGAAGCTATGTGTCTGATGCACAGAGTGACTATCTAAATCAATATTTATTTGTTTCATCCATTGTTGCTTTTGACATGCTACTTGTACTGGTGAGTTAGAGATATTGTACTTTGCGGTATACATTCATTTGTGCGAAGGCGCATTTCCGAATGGCCATATATGCAAACCATGTGGCTGAATTCCATTATGCCGACATCCCTAAATGTCGTAAGAATATCGAACTTCAACATTTCCGATCACTCCACTGCCAAAACAAGTGCTACCATGGGTCAAAAAGCAGGTGAGGTCTTGTCATTCGGCACTTCGGTTTTCATGATTTTTAAATTTCGCTGTTCGCAGTTCATGGAAGCAGCGTTGCAGATGTTGTCGCTGAACTTTTGATGGTAAACCTACTTTGCCATTTATAATGAATATACCATGTTCATTTGTGAATGTTAAGTTAGATGCTGCTGTAATGGCTGTGTAGTCACACAATGAAAGGTTTGTCACGGAAGTGTTTACATTTCACTTTCAGGATTGTGTAGGACACACCTATGGGTACACATCTACAATAAACGCATCAGTGTCAGAGCACAGGATTGAATGTCAGCACAGAAGAAAATTGTCTTCAGAAAGGTAAAACGGTATAGGTGGATGGATCCATAGGTTCATATGTGTATAATAGGCTAATAAAAACAAGGGCTTCTTAAAGCCTAGCTATGCATCCCCAAACTCTGACAAATCCGACACCCTTGCTAAGTGTAAGCAGAGTTTTGGGAGCTGAGACATCTACAAGCTGGATCGTGGTAGATGAACCATCTACAGTTTCCCTGTGTCCATTACAGACATTAATCCTAAACCAGGTATGACTGTCGTGTTCCCCATCCAATTGTATAACTTGCACTTGATTTGCATTAGGGCGGAACTCAGCTTCACATCGATGGGGAGCTTGTTACATATAGGATGTAGTCTCTGGTTACATACCTGTCTCTCCAGCATGTCCTATTTATACCACAGGCAAGGTGTAGGTGTGTAGAACAGGTAATTTTCATGATAGTCCTTTCTTGGATATACAGGAGGTACACAGTGGGGTCTGACATCACCCTCTATGGCAGGCATACACCTCTCCTCAAAAGCATGTAGGAGACAGAATACACAGTTACAGCCTTGGTGTGGTGTGCATAGGACATATTATGTAAACTATGTATTCATTTAGTGTGGAACTTCTGTAGAAGTTACAGTTGTCAGATATACCTGGTTAGTTACATAACAATGGCTCTGACAACAGCTGTATATCTGTGTCAGCCCATTCTGGATAACTTTTGTGTCAGTGTGGGATTCAATGACAGCTCCTAATTTGCAACCATTTGCAAATTTTTGTCAGCCAAAGACCACTGACAGTGGCCGTGACTGCAGAGAAGTAAATGCCTAGAAGGAGCAGTCCATGGAATGATTTGTGAAGGAGTCCACTGGTGACTGGCCTCACTGTAGAGGTGGACTCTCCAATGCTAATGCCCTGGATCTTGTCAGCCACTTGGCTATCCACTGGCTGACATACTATTTTATACCTAACATCTAGAGTTTGTCAACAATGCCTAATAGCCTTATAGTCTCAAATGCTTTGTCAGAGCATTGTAGGTGGAGTATATCATTGTACCCTCATCTTTTGCTTTGTTTATCACTCAATGAGGTCCACCAGGTAGGGTAGGCATGATCTGCCCTTGACAAAACAAAACTGGGTTTGGTCCAGTGTCTGTAGATGTACTACATCTATATTGATCATTTCCATAACTCTTTTCATGGCTTTAAATATCAGACTACTCAGACTTCTGGGGACAGTCCTTGTCACTGCATGCTGGTTGTCCTGTGTACAACTTGGTACTGGAATTAATTCCATCATGGTTTCCAAGCAGATTGTCACCCAAGTTGTCTGAGTCTGTACAGAGCACTGACAAACACTGGAGGAGAAACTAATATGTACACCCTGTAAAGGTAAGGATGGAGTATTTACACAGTCATTTTGCAGTTAGACACTAATGAAGCAGTGCTTACTGAAAACAAACAATTACCTTGTGAAGAATGCTGAAAAGAGGGGAGTCACCTGAATTGCTGCTGCCTGACTACTACTACTGCTTGTCTCACCACGGCTACTCTGTGCTAAGATACAAAGCTCCTATTCTTTTTTTTCTCACCAGAAGCAAAACATTAGCACTGAGCTCCAGATAAAAAGCAGGCCACAGACTGTTTGTTGATCCACACACTTGTTTCACATGATGCAAGGCTCTGTAGGCTTGTAGCTGCCTTTTCCATGGCCACAGCAACAGTGATCCATCTTAATTGACAGTTTCACAACAATTCATGCAGCCTGCCCTTCAACAGAGTAATGGTGGACATCTGCGTGACATGGATGTGAGACCTACTGCAGAGGAGTGGCCACCTTTGGCCATGTCCATCCCACATGTCCTAGGTTTGTAATACTGTACATTTATATTACAGGAACACAAAACTGTATTCCCACATCATTTCATACAATATCCCTTTGCTGTGTGGTTGTTTGACAGGCATTGTAAACTTGCAAGGCCAAAGTGATGACTGTAAAGTTGAACAAGTGTGTGGTTGTTTGACAGGCATTGTAAACTTGCAAGGCCAAAGTGATGACTGTAAAGTTGAACAAGTGTTCTGTGCATGCACAGACATCCACAACGTCACTGCAAAGATTGCCTACAGACAGTGTGTTTGAGACTGTGAACCCCAAGGGTGTAGCAGCATGACACTTACTTTGCTGGAGTTGTAGATTGTCACATTTGTAGGTATGCTATTGCCATGCTGCCTAATAACTAGATTATGGTTAATGCAATTGTTACATGCTTGGCAATGTAGCATACTCAATCTACCATGTTATTCCACACTGTCAGGTACTGTTCTACCTTAGGATGACAACATAAAGGTGATAACATGTTACATTTAGACATCTGTCAGGCCACTGCCTAACCATGGCCTGTTGTGACATAAACACAAGCGATAATCTATTGCTAATGGCATTATCACTGGCTGCTGATGAGAAATGGAAAGTGTCCGCAACCCTCTACTCCTTCTCCACAAAAACACAACATGTGAGAGATGCGACTATATTAAAAAACCTTGAATCCATGCTCTCTCACACCAGTCAGTACATATGACAATGAATCAAAATACTTCCACAGTTGAAGACAACCGACCCAAAAAAGTAATGGAACTGTCTTTAATGGACGCCAAACAGCAGTCAAAATTCAATCAAGCGCTTGTTGTGTAAAGCAGTGCAGTCAGCCCAGAACAAAGGCAATATTAATATTGTGCAGTGTTTAGTACCATTACGTTTGTATGTCATCGCTTGTACTTGGAGCTGGTCATGACTGAAAGTGTCAGTAGACCAGGTCACTTGCCCAGGATACATCTTGATAAAGCCTGGTATTAACCAGGCGAAAGCGCTTGATTGAATTTTGACTGCTGTTTGGCGTCCATTAAAGACAGTTCCATTACTTTTTTGGGTCAGTTGTCTTCAACTGTGGAAGTATTTTGATTACTTGGACTTTGTGGTAAACATATGACAATGAGTAGGTTGCCAACATGCACACCTCACCTCCTACTCCACCCAAACACACATCACACATACCTACATATGTGGAGGTCCTTACTAGAAACATACTTAAACACCAGACACCTCAGAAACCCAAACTCAAGCTCGCTACACATGATCATACCTCTGCAGAACACAGTACACATAATATCTCACACACCCCTGTCTCACCAGTCAAAAACCTAAATCTAAACACAAAGTCAAACATATTAGTCATAGGTGATTACACCACAAGACACACTGATGTCCCTTTCACCAGGCTATGTAGGGTCATGGTCAGCTGTCTGTGAGGTGACAGGATACACCATATCACAGATTAACTCAAGTCTGTCAACTTCAGGTACTATTATGAATGCATCATACTTCCTGCTGGTGTGTACAACTTGAGACATACCTCCCTGGAATGTATGCAGACTCATGACTGAACTTACATGCTGTGCATCTCAGGCAGATATGCCTTTGGCCTTCAGCTGCATTTTACATTCACCTAGCATGATGCCTCAAAACAAACAGAAAATGATTGACTTAAATAATTGCCTTAGTGTGTGATATCATTATAAGATGATCCACTATCAGTCGACCTGGGATGACATGCTCAACAGACCTTAATGCTTTGCCAGAGCTGGGCTTCATCTGCCACTCCTGGGATTTTGGCTACTGGCCAAGGATGTTGCCACCCCCATAGTACACTTTTTAGACAGTGTCTCAAGGACAACATTTCTATTGAGAAAAGTCCATCTACAAACATCATGGTTATGCTGCTAAACACTAGGAATGTCAACATGAAACTCCACTCACTGGAAGCTGTCCCCACCTTGGAAGATGCAGATATTTGTGCAGTCATAGACACCTGGTTCAAGGATGCAGAGAACACCGCAGCTATACCAGGCTATACCTCCTTCCACATGTTCAGACTTCAGACTTCAGGTATGCAAAGTAATGGAAGCTGTGTATAAATATCCATTAAGGATATGTACACATCCAGATTAGTTAAACAGTATGATTCCCTGGAGAAACTGCAGGTGTTCTTGACTGCTTGTAGGGCACATAATCAAGTCATTGCCAGCTACAGGAGTGACTCCATGAATCAGGTCACCCACTGAGCTTATTTGGATCTACTTGAGTGTATCACAATACACCCAAACAACATAGTTTTGTGTGACTTTAACTACCCACCGACAAGGTAGATTATTCATGCACAAACTCGCTTGCCCAAATGTTAGTCAACTTCATTAACTACAATGCCCTGGACCAGCAGGATGACATCCCCACAAGGGGAGCCAATGCAGTGGATCGGGTGCTTACCAATATAGGGGACCACTGTAGCACTCCCACTGTGAGGTCCTCCCTGGTGAGAGCTGACCACAAATCAGTCTCATTCAAAGTAAGTATCACACTTGACACCCCTCTTTGCAGAAAATAAACTAAAAAACTTCACCAAAGCAGATTATAACCTCCTATGAGATGGTATAAATAGCTTCAGTGCACCTCCCTCCTCAGATGGAACTGACATCTATGCCAAGTTCTACACCAGTGCTTTATACAAACACCTGTACAACTGCATTGACTCAGCTGCACTTGACAGGAGCAAAACAAGTTCATCAAGGCACAGCAAACCTGCCTGGTGGACAACTGTCATTAGCAGGCTTTACAATAACAGGTAGAAATTGCTGTGTAAGAGTAGGAGGGAGGGAGCACCCTAAAATGGAAACACTCCCTCCTCAGTTTAAACAAGCAGATAAGTGTTTTTGTGAAGTCCTCAAAGCAATGTATGGGACAAAATTAGCCTCCTTCACAAAGGACAACCAGAAGGCATTGTGTAGTTACACGTGTAACCTAAAAGGAAAGGCCCAGATTGCTGCAGAACTTGTAGTTAATGATGCCACATATAATGAGTCTTTAGACAAAGATAACCTGTTGGTTAACAGGTTCAGTGAAAACTTCACTCACCTGTCCCCACCACATGTAACCCAAGACATCCCTACAATCTGTGACATACCTTATATCTCTAAAGAGAAGGTCATAAATGGCCTCTCTAAAGACAAAAACACAGCATCTATGTCACCTGCTAAAATCCCAGGCTGTATCCTACAATGGATCCAACATGGGCACACCATTGGGAACACTTTGCAATCATAGTGTAACCACTGGCTGCATCCCAGCTGACTGGAAAATGGCCATCATTATTCCCTTGCACAGAGGTGGTGCATTCACTAACCATGGGAACTATAGACCTATTAGCCTGACGAGCCATATCTCTAAGGCCACGGGGCAAATTATCATGGTCCTTATCAACAAAGATATAGGTAATCTACAAACACTTGACTATACACAGTTCGGATTTGTCAAAGGGAGCTCATGCCTGTTAAACCTGGTGGACATCTATGAGGCAGTCACCAAAGACTTGGGTGAGGGGACATCTGTGCATACAACCACCTAGACTTAGCTAAGCTGTTTAACAGTATCTCCCACTCAGGCATCATTGACAAACTCATCCAACTAGGCATCAACCCTTATTTCATTAGAGGGGTCACTAATTGGCTCACTGATAGAACTCATATAGTCAAATTAGGGGAATCCACCTCAAATAGCAGAGCTGTAACCAGTGGTGTTCCACAGGGTTCAGTCCTAGGTCCTCTAGTGTTTAGAATTCATAGGTAGGTAGGTACTAGGCTATTGGCCCTAGGGCCTATACAAGCCTAGCCAAAAATGTACCCTGGCTTTCGCCACCCAAGAAAATTATTTTCCTGTGCCCCTGTCAAGCAGAACCACAGAAGTGATCCCCCGGGTGAATTTCCTATTACCCATCCAATCATCAAGATTTTTCTTGAAGAGTGCTAATGAGGAGCTCTGTTTGACATAGATAGGTAGTCTGTTCCAGAGTATGGGAAGTCTCTGGGACAGGAATCTATCCCTCCAGCATGTTCTGTTTATTGTGGTGACAAGGTTTAGGTCCCTAGAGCATGTAGCTCAGAGGGATTGGGATTTCTTTAAGTGGAGCATGTCCGACAGCTCTGGGTTTAACATAGCTTTGTATGTTATTTATCCGAATTACAAGCACAAAGTGAATGTCTGTGGTTGACAAGGTTTGCTGATGCCTGCAAACTGGGCACGGTCATAGAATCTCCAAATTATGTCAACATACTACAACAGGGTCTTACATTAACAAATGATTGTTGCCAAAGGCATCACTTTAAACTCCATGAAAATATATGTATTATCATTCCTTTCAGTAACAGCAATGTTCCTGCTAAGTACCACATCAATAGCAACACCTTAAGTACATACTCAGGGGTGAGAGACCTGGGCAGACAGGTTTACCTCTACCTTACCTTAGATCACCATGTCTCCACAGGGGTAAGAAGGGCATTCTATCTTGCTAATGTCATAAGTGAGGGCATTGTCTCCAAAAGAAGAAGAAGTAGTTATAACTTCCATGTACTCTTCCCCCATCAGGCCAGTAAGTGATTACAATGGCCCTTTTGTAATGTACCTTTCCAAGCACCAGCAGCAACTGGGGAGACCACAAAGGTTCATCACAAGGGAAATTCAAGACTTCAACAACTGTCCTATGGGGATCATCTGAAATCACTGTCACTTTTGTCTGTGTCATACAGACTACTCAGAGGTGATCTCAGCTTTCAATACAAGGCAATCTCTGACCCTGCTTTATTGGAAATGCTGCATAGCCATAAGTCAAATGGTACATGGGTTACTTGCTGTAAAGACTGTAACCTGGTATGTGACATTAATAAAACCTGCCAGAGGGACAGATCTGTCTACCGGAGTTTGACAAATCTTTGTAACATACTCCCAATTAATGTCAAACAGAGCACCTCATTGGCCTTCTTCAGATGCAACCTGTACAACTGAATGGGTGACAATAATTTCACCACAGGAGTTCTGCCTGTGTCCCTCTTGAAGTGGGGCAATAGGTGCTTATTATGTAAACAAGGGTAAGAACTTGGCTAGGATTGTAAGAGCACTAGGGTCATTAGCCTAGTAAATTGCAATGATCCTTTGATCCCACAGGCTGATGTAAAATGTTTTGACTAACATCCACACACACCAACCTGGCTACAGTGAGAAGAGTACCACTATCACTTTATGTTTACAGAACACTGCACAACGCACACACACACAAACACGCACACACCCACACACACACACACACACACACACACACACACACACACACACACACACACACACACACACACACACACACACACCAAGTTGGCTGGAATGAGATTAGAACCTCTACATATCTAGTCTTACACACAACAGATCACAGTACTTAACACATGTGTAACAACTCAAGTCTGACATTATGCTGGATGACATCAGTGGGCCTTGCAGAGGACAGGAATTTGGAGACCTGTGTCACCTGCTGAGCTCAAAACAGTGCAAAACCCTGACTTTTGTCATATTTGTTTTCTGGGGAAATGCACACACACACACACACACACACACACACACACACACACACACACACACACACACACACACACACACACACACACACACACACACACACACACAAAACCCCCAAGTAGCCTAGTATGAACCTATGAACCTATGAACCATGTCTGTCAGTCCATATTCCATGGCTGAAATGTGTGGTATGGGTTGTAGTCTGGTAGTGCTGGTGTGCTATCAGGAGCCTTAAGACAGATTGCAGTTAATGCACAGATGTTGGTGTTGTCCATCCTGAGGAGTACTGTGAGTGCATGTATGCTGTGATCACAACCCCTGGTGTTGGGTAGCATAAACTACATTGAATCTGCTATTGTGCTGTTTATGGAGCTAGTATTCACCTTCGGGACTCTCCTCAATAAGGCACCATGGGGGTGCCAATAGCCTTGGCCAGTATTCCAAAGTGTAAGGCAGACACATAGGCCGGTATGGTATCATTGCATGCATGTTCCCCATCTGTGCTTGATTGTCATCTCCCTGTAGGTAACCTAGTGGTAAGCAATAGAAAGCCTTAACCTTATACAAGTTTTCTAGCTTCCAAGATAGGCATTTGGAGTGACTAAGTATCAGTGTTCTGTATGTCCGTGCTGTACTCAACTGTTCCCTGACTACATGGTGAGTTCACACTGTATATTGTGATCTGAAGGTCTGTTTATTCGCATATTATGGCTGTGATGGCCTACATGTTAGAGGTGCACAGATAGCTTACTATCTATCTGCCTAAGGACAATTAGAAGCATAGCAACAGTGTGTTGGCCTTCCGCGCACCATTGATGAAGTAACTGAGCCTCTGTCAAACATAGCCAATGAAGCAATTCCATACAGAGTTGCAGGAAGCTGTGGAAGACTGGGGCTGTGGAAGGTGATAGGGCACTTACTGATCTAAAGGAGCATGTTAATGTGGAAATTTATCACCATTCAATTCCCCCAACAGGTCTTGCACTATCAAACTGGACAGGCTCACCCACCCCCAGGCTATATCGTTCTGGGAAACATGATCCAAGGGGTGTATATTCTGTTACCCATTCACACAACAAGGTTTCCCTTGAAGTGTGTCAGTGAAGGGCTTTGCCTAATGTAGTTAGGAATGTAATGTATTGTCTCACAGTACATTTGTTATATGTTGTTATGTCATGAGTACGTGAAGCTCAGTGAGTTAGTGGGCTACTGCCCTTTGCTTAGCCTAGCTTACACATAGAAAGCATCTAAATAGGAAATAGGCAGAAGCAACGTTAATGACAACAGTGTAATGGTTACAGCATCTGCATAGTATCTGTGCATTCGAGGTTACAATCCAGATAAAGGCAGGGATGTTTATTATGTGCAAAAGTAAACTTAACCACATCTTGCAGATATAGGTAGTAATTGTCTGTATAATAAACATTCGAATCACCCATAAACCCATGCGTGCAGGAGAGTACAGTCAACAGAGAATGTGATGTCATGACAGCACATAGTGAGATGTGATGTCACTGACAGGTATATATCTGGAGTAGTTAGCGAATGTGGCCATGTTTGCGCTCACAGGTTATACGTCACAACGTTTATTTATCTGTGTTTAACTGCTGCTATAACGTCACACAAACTGTTAAACATGCTTACAACTAGGTAAATGAGCCTTACTCTACAGTAAAAACATTCATAAAGCATCCCAGGTGTCGAACCTTAGACCATGCACACTATAGCCATTGGAAGTACCACTAAGCCATCCAAGGTGTACACACCTTACTTGCTCCTGAGA
Source organism: Protopterus annectens (assembly GCF_019279795.1). NCBI lineage: Eukaryota > Metazoa > Chordata > Ceratodontiformes > Protopteridae > Protopterus > Protopterus annectens. Next base: position 884,850,218 of record NC_056734.1, on the reverse strand, counting down.
CTACACCTTATACAATATGCATTTCACTGTAATGATCACAAATGGGACAGTGGCCTTGTGACCATAGGTACAGTACATTGTAATGTACTGTAGTTTGTGAACCAACACATTCCAGTCTACAGATGTATTACTGTTACAAACTAATGAAATATATATATATATATATATATATATATATATATATATATATATATATATATATATATAAATATATATATATATATATATATATGTGTGTGTGTGTGTGTGTGTGTGTGTGAGTACAACACACACACACAATATATATATATATATATATATATATATATATATATATATATAGTATATGATACATACAGATTCCCATACATTTTTCAAATGAAGGGGGATTTTGGGGGCTTTTTAAAAAGCACGTATTCTTTTTAGATGATTATGATGGAAAAAATTTTACTGTAACCAGAGTGAGGATATTAAAATAGGGGGGTTCAGCCCCTGGGGGGCTTTGGGAAAAAATTTTTTTGTTTT
>NC_056734.1:884728470-884849214 GCF_019279795.1 Protopterus annectens | reverse complement strand
GCGGCCAAAAAAAGCTCGAACCATGGATGCCTGCTCTTCAGCTGACGTCTCTACCACTACACTATTGCTTCTTGGCTTACTTTGCATATTTAGTTCTTATATGCTTTTCCACTGACTGCTAACTGTGGCTAAGCTATGGACATGCCCGCGCAAACGAGCGCACTCATGGGCAAACATCTTTACAATTTAAAAAAATATATAACATGTTCATTTATATATTTTATGTTCATAGTCTGTGGGGGCATGTGTTGTTTTGTGTTTATTCACATTTCCATGGCCTCTGTCGTGGGTGTTTACTTTGGGCACTTTTTCTCTTCTGGGGGCATGTCCACTTGCAGGGCTCGGCCTACGGACACGCCCTCTACTGTCTTCCATGGACCGTGTTAGCCTTAGGTGTGATTCAGCATGCCCTCATGCATATGCATGACATGCTGACATCACACCGTTTAACTGCAGCCTCCGTGTAAGCCATGTATCTCTTACACGGAGGCTTCGTGAATCCTGCTCATTGTCTTTGTAGTATGACTGAAATGAAAGTACATCGATGGCCAGTTACTCTGAAGTTCATTGGTTGACCTACTGCTTCCATTAATTATTTCTGTGATTATTCACATAACAGTGTAGAAGATAGTTGTGTTTTGCACAACCATTGCATGGGGTATTGTTTGTTGGGCTACTTGGTGTTCTGTAGAGGCTGCACATTTGTAGTACTGCACTGCAAAGTGGTATTGTCTGAGATGGAGGATTGTAGTTGTATGTCGGCAGAGTAGTTTTTAATTTCCTGCACCATTGCGTAACCTCATGGTTTGCATTTAGAAATTCAAAGGGGTGTAAGAGCACAGGAAAGTGGACTAAAGGTAATTGTGCAAAACAAAAAAGAAAAATGTCCAAAATGTTTGTACAGATTAATGTGCAACCTAACATTTCCACACAGGCAACTGGAGTTGCTTCTCAAACAGTATGATTTTCACATAACCGAGCAGAATTTTTTGTAAGGTAATATTAATGAAAAAGTATACAAAAAAGAATTATGCAAAGGGAATATACAGTGAATTTATACAAGTACTATGGAATAATCATTTTAAGAATATTTTCTTACCACATTCACAAAGCAAATTAATGATAATATATTATAGAGTTAAGTTAATTCAAATGCATTGAAAGGAGTCTGCAGAGTCTTATGTGTAGAAACTGGTGAGCGATAGAAAAGTGAAACAAATATTTGTGAAAGTAATGAAAATAAATGTTAGAGCCATACAAAATAATTAACTGTTGTTTCAAAAAGTAATATAATACAAGGAACTGCTTTGGCAGGTGAAACTAGAAGCAGCAAAATCCCCTGGGCTTAATGGGGCTATTAGTATCACCAGCTTATTAAAAATGAGAAGGGCAAAGTTATAAAGTGGGGTAGGAGAATGATTAACCTTCAACAAACAAATTAGTTGGTTAGGCACCAAGAGTAGGCAACCTGGAACTGAATGATGTGGGTTGGCATTAGGATTACTATAGGCAGCAATACAATATGTACGCTGAGAGATGTTAAAAAACTTTTCCAAAGATTTAGAATGTTGATGGTTAAATGAGACCACAAGAACAACAGTTAGAGGTCAGTCTTTGCTGGCTAAGGCTAGGTTAAACTATATTAAATGTTTTAAAAAAGGATATGTTACACATGTTTCAAAATGTTATGAAGCATAATAGAAGCTATTTGGTTTTTAATAGATGGTTTTAGTTATAAGTGGTTTAGTACAAGAATATTTTAGTTAGAATTTTAAACAGATGTCAATATTGTAAATAGGTACATGTTTTCTAACAATGTTAATAAAATGTGAACAATGTTGGGTAGATAGGAACAAAGTGAATAGGAATTGTATAGGTTATGATGGGAGCAAAGTGTAGCATGGTATTTGTATACTTGACACAAAATGCTTTATCTCTTTAAATTGCAAATGTGACAACAACAATTTAATTGATTGTTAATTAAAGTATTTGGGTTGGACAAGGGTATTATAAATAGACTCACCACCCAATGTAAAATGTCTTGAGAAATTGGGAGGGCCCGGGTGAAAGCACTTGACTGACTTTACTTTTTGGAAGTGTTTGCATTTTTAGCTGAACTGGTGAAGCTGTTACAATTAAAAAACTTTTTACTCAACGCTTGGTTCGTGATCCTTGCATCCTGGTTGTTTTAGATTACCAGTGGGTGCTTTTACAGAAGTGTTTTTCGTGTTTCAAAAAGTAATAGGCTTTACGTTGTATGAAAGCAAACACAGAAATGTTCACATGTTGCATGAATATAACATTGTGTGAAATTGTTCCAAGTAATTTATGGCTCTATAAACATACAACAAGACAATAGGTGTTCATAATCAAGTTGGTTCCTTGGCATAGAAGGCTGGAGTGCTGGTTGTGATTCAGACTATCGGGCTTGATTAGACAATGGAGGAGTTAGTATTAGAGGTAAATGAATAATGAGGCTAGGTCAGCTGACCTTCCAGTGAGAGGGTAGGGTGGTTGGGATGAGATATGAAGGTGTACTCCAGGATGTGTGCTCTATGTTTGAATTTCTGGAGGTGAACAGATAAGAGAAAAAGACTTCCATTTGCAAGGAAGCATGGGGGCTGCTGGGAGATGTGCGTGATGAGACCCACACGCCACCATTTTGCACATCTTTGTCTGTCAGGCATACACAGGGGAATAGCAGGACCCAAAAATGTGAGAAAAAAGTGTTTTGAATCATGATAAGAACTCATTAAAGAGGGAATATCAGTAGAAAAATGGCAGCTACTTTGAAATTAGTCTGCAAGCAAATGATGGAATACTGTCTTGTTTATCTATAGAAAACATGATTAGCAGAATATTTGCGCATGGGCAAAATTTTATAATGGTTAAGCATGTTGTCCTGATAGTTTTGATGCTAACAGGGATGAATTATGCTGAGGGATACATTGTTTTTTTTTTAATTATATTCCCGAGAATAAGAAATATCTGTACTGTTAAGTATAATACTCAAATATGTTTTATGTTACTACAGAACTTACCAACAGCAACAAAGCAATTAGAAAAGTCACTTAAAGAAATTGTAGAGACTGCGGTAGGACTTTAATCCAGATTTACTCATAAATGATGTTGCATGAGTAGCTTGCTCACTATGAAAACTGCAAGTCAGAAGAAGGACTTACACATGTAATCAATACGTCTATTTCAGGGAAAGGAAAAATAAATTATTTTCTAAGAGACAGATGAGTCACTCACACAAACATTAACATTAGCATAACAGTAACAATAGAGAATAAAAATAATCATACAGAATGTTATGTCCATAAAGTAGCAACAATTATTCTAAGAACTAAGTCAACACAGGAATGGAGAAAAGAGATTCTGTCAATATGGATGACTACAATTAGGGTTACAGACAATAGGCAATAGGGGGCTGGAATTTATTGGAGAAAACTTGCAAAAGAACCAAGGTATTGGGAGTAAATAATTAGAGATGGAAAGTTAATGGAATGGGAGTAGGCCAAAAATTTCTTGGGACTGCAGGCTAGAGATTGCCTTCCCTATCAAGGATCAATACCAGGGTATAGGCAAAGACAAAGAAATAGAGGGATCCTAAGCGATAGACCAGCATTGTTAGAGGTAGAAACTAGAACAGAAGCTGCTGTGAATAATTAGTAGACCATACAAAACATTGCATGGTAACTATAAGAATCAATCAGAGGAGGTTAGAAAGGATCAGGAAGAGAGAGACTGTGTAGGCAATTCTCAGGGAAAAAAGTCTAAAAGATTTTGGATCTTTGCTTGGAAGTGTTTACATAGGTATTTGTATACCCCAAGTAGACTCTAAAGAGTTTTTCCTCAGGTAGACAGCAAATAATGGAGGTGTTTTGGGATAGAAAGAGGTAATTGTGAACATATTTTCCGGGACTATAATGAGTTGGCAGACTTTAAAGATTCCCTGCAGACTGCTCTGTCAGAGATACTGGGTGAGCAAATTGGTGTAACTAAAGAAACATTTTTTTAAGCTATGATATAGAATTGGAATTGTCTATACAAAGTAAGTCTAATTATGGAGGCTTCCAAAAAGCAATTACTAGAAAATGGAAATCAAAGTCTTTACCAACTTTACTAGAAGTAGTGAATATTATAACAGACATAAAACAACTGGAATCGAGATCTTTAGACGAGGGTAGGATCGAATTATACAGAAAACAATGGGAATACTGGGAACAATACACGCAGAGGAGGATCAAGGTTTTAAAAAAGGCAGGATATGAATGAAAGATGTAATGTTTGACTGATATTCATTGGATAAATTATAAGTTATATATAATGTTTGCAACAAAAATTATGTAAATATGGTTTGTTTTCATTTATCATTTTTTCATTTATGTAAATGCATGACTACCTATGTTATATGTGATGATTTCATAAAGATGTTTCTTGTTTAAAATAATAAAAAACTGAAAATAACCTCGAATCACACACGTCTACAGCTGATTGCTAATTCTCCTAAGAAACAAATCAATTTTGTCACGCACTTGCTGTTGGACAAAGTTGATATTTATTGGTAGAAATGCAATTGCAGAAATAGCAGAATAGAGATTAACTAATGATTAACTGGAAAAACAACACATGTTAAGTCATCCATAAATACAGGCCATAGAGGATATACAGAACTGATGTAGCAAGTGGAGAAAGTTCAGAGAAAATGCAATTTTAGCACATAAACAAACACTATGGGCCGGATTTATGAAGGCTTGCATGGAGTCTAAGACTAAAGTAAGACTCCATGCAGCCAACATGTCTGCCGAGCGATCCAGGAACAGCCGGCAGGGGTGTGCAAGAGAGCTCCTAAAACGACTCTTACACAGACAGGGTTAGGTTATGCAAATGACCGAATTTGCTGCTGAAAGCTATGCAAATGAGGTAAATTTGCGATCCAGGAAACACTAACCTGTCCGAGTAAGAGTAGTGTTATTTGTAGAAATGTACTCAGTTGTCAACTGAGTACCATTCTGCAAATAGCAAAACAGAGCCGTGACAGCTCCAAATAAAGGATGCATCCAGTTGAGGAAGCATGCCAATGGCCAAATATATGGCCATTGGCATTTTTTCCTGTTGCAAAATAAAAAAAAAATTTTTTTACCTCGATCTCCCAAGTTTAAGTGTAGTACAGCACCGCGCAAATGTGCTGTGCTCTAAAAACCAGAAAACCAAAAAATAAAAAGCACAAATAGGGAATTTATTCAAAATATTAATCTGCCATGCAAGTGAATGGCAGGCTGAAGACAACATGGCTACTGAGTAGAAGTTGCTAAGGGGGGGGGGGGCACTCAGTCTGAGAGATGTAACTAAGCATTAGTAGGCAATCCTATACAAATGATGATAAGGATAGTGAATCCCAACATTTCCTGCTATGTGAACCATGTCATTAGAGTGTAAGAGTAGGAAAAGGGGAGTAACAGAGTAGGAGATGGGTGACATCATGAAGGGGTATGTATGAAAAAGACTGTAAGCTTACTGGAGCAGAGTGGCATGTGGTTGCTGTGAGTTACTCAGGACTAAAAGAGGTGTGTCTACAGTTGTCTAAACTGAAATCAAGAAACTGAAGGTGTACACCGTGGCTATCACTAAAGTTTCTTGCAAGGCTGCTTACACTGTGTGCGCGCGTGTGTGCGTGTGTAAACCCGTCTAAGCCTTTGTGCACATGTGTGCACCCGTGTAAGCCTGTGTAAGGCCGTCTAAACTAGTATACATGAATGTTCACCCACCTAAGCCCGTGTAAGCCTGTGTAAGCCTGTGTGCGTGCGTGTGAGCATATTTGCGCTTGTTTGCGCGGCACTGCCCCCTGTGGAAACAGAAATGGGAAAAAGGAAGTAGTGGGAAGTTAACCAAGAAGAACTAGCAGAGCTGCCAGGTGAAATCAGTCAGAATCAGGCAATTACACAGGTAGTACACTAGCCCAGCCCAGCTCAGCACCTAAAACTCTGCAAACAACATCCCCCCATGTTTTTCTCAGAAACACTGCAACACTGCAGTCAACAAAGAGAAGTGAAAACTTAAAAAGCTTAAACTGAGGCATAAAAATGTTAGGGGCTGCCATTGCTGTTATAAGGCAACATGTGCAAGACGCTGAGGGTGGTGCCATTGCGAATACTGCTGAGCAACCCACAGTGAGGAGACGGAGAAGAGTGTACAGACCCAGGGTAACCTACCAGTGACAGGCTTGAACCCAGGATACTGTGCACTATAGTCACAGTACTGAACCAGTAAGCCATGATAGCATTGCAGTGGTGCTGACCCAGGAAGACAATTGTACACTAATGCAAACACAAAGCAATGCTGTATCATGCCCCTAATGAGGCAAATGGGTAACCACACCCACATGCCTATGCTGACAGAGAGCATCAGGCCAGGCGTTGTGATGTGGGTTGTGTAGGCTATGAAGTCGCAAGCTAATATATGTGGCAATGGATGCTAAGACCTGTAGTACACTAGTATGCCTCAAGCCAGTATGATAGGCAACAGTACAGACTGTAATGGTGTCCTGTACATAGCAGTGCAGGCACAGCAAATGTGTATAAGTGTCAGGTGAAACCCACATCCTGTGTACACCCACAGTAACAATCCGGTGTACCCACGGTTAGAAATGTACAAAGAATAGCTGCCCCCCCATATGTAGAAATGTTGATAGGTCTATGCAAAGTGTCTCATGGAACCCTGCAGGCACAGCATGATCCCTGTTGATCTATGACACAAACGTGAGCCCTGCTGTAAAAATACACCTTGATTTACCATACATATATGGTATAAATGTGTATACTGTGCATGCTCACACACTCCAAAAAATGTAGTGGATTTAATTCTACATCACACTGAAAGGTCATACTGGGCATGCTCATACACAAACAAATGAAGCAAATGTCAGGCAGGAAGATACTGAAAGGTCATACTGGGCATGCTCACACACTTAGGCTAAATATGGATGTGATGATAAGGGATCTATGGACAAATGTGTATAGTCATCTCTACTTCCAGAAACACATTCACAAAGTGGTCTGAAAATCCTGTTATGTGTACACACAAACTGCCAAGGTTTGTGCATGTAGGTCAAAGGAGATTGCCACTACTCAGCAGTCAGCAGACCTGTCAGAGACTACCACAACACACTTGCGAGGAATCTGACTAGGCGCGTTCAGCAACTAGAAAGAACAATGAAGAACCTTAACAAGAGGATTACTGGCCTCAAATAGTTGCCCCATGCAACAAGAATGAATGTAACCCAAGCTGTACTCAGTTGCATACTGTCTATGCAGCAGATCTCTGCACAACAGACAGGTCCATGTCATGGTTACACTCAGATCTGTTCTGAGTTACAGCTCAATGGCACTAAATGTACAGAGCCAACTGATATTGGCAACATCCTGGCAGATAGGATCAGTGTTAACTGTACTTCCCTCTCACCCATGAAAGAGCACATGTCTATAATGGAAGACTGCAAAGTTGCTGTCATCATGGCTGCACAGTAAAAAACACACTCCGAAGCCAGTATCACAGCAGCCATGGGATTAGATAACTTCCCAGGCTGTATAGTATCTACTTCCCTGAAGTAAACATTAACATTGAAGTTCTGTGGCTACTGACATTTCCAGAGGACTGCAAACTAGGAGCCATCATTGTAAACACTAAAGATGTGGAAATCCTACAAAAAGGCCTCACTGAGACAGATGGCTGTTGTCCAAGCCATGGGCTGTAGCTCAATGCCAAAAGGTGCATTATCATAACCTTTGTTAAGATCTCTGTAGCCAAGAATTACAACATAGGTGGTAGTATACCTCACACTTTGTGTGACAAGAGACCCTGGTCATGGGTGGACAGTGGATACAACTTTGATAAGCACATTCCCACAGTAGTCAGGAAACCCTCTTATGTGGCACACCTCATCACAAAATGTGTCTCATGCAGAATAAAAGAGGACATTGTTCCCCTCTACTCACCACTCACTAGAACTATAAAAGAGTACAATGCCACTGTTGCTATGTACCTCACAAGACAACTACAACAACTGGAAAGCCAGCAGCAATACCTCACAAAGAGCATTAGTGGCCTGAAATACATGCCATACACAGACCATCGCAAAATGCTCCATCTGTACTCCCTTGCATATCGCCTACTCAGAGGTGTTCACTGCGTAACATCTAAAGCTATGTCAAACATGCAGCTGTTGGATATGATGGATGTAAAACACTCACAATCACCCTGACCTTTGGACAAAAGACCACGAGTGAAATACAAAAGGAAGTGGTGCAGCCATTTACCTTATGGATATCCACACCTCCAGGTTACTGCCACAGCATGAGGCCTTGGAGACCATGCAAGTGCAACTAACATTGGGCAAAGCTGCCCATCAGATTGTAGCCTGCTACAGATCATGTACCTTGTCTCAGGAACCTCTCTCAGTATTTTGGAGAACAATGGCAAATATAAAGGTCCTATCAAACACCATTATATGAGGAGATTACAACTACCCAAACAATGAGTGGGTGAATTACTCGTATACAACATCCTTTGCCCAGTGTGTCCTAGAGTTAAGAAACTCTTAACACCCTGGAACAGCTGGTCAGCACACCCACTAGAGGTGATAACATACTGGACATGATCATCACCAACATGGGGTACCAGTGTTCCACAACAAAGACAAATCCCTCGCTGGTAATATCAGATCATTAAGTAATTACACTGGACATCCACATCCCGCCCCCACACCCAGTCAATGAAACCACTGTGAAGACAATTTCAAAAGCAAACAGCACACTTCCCAAGACCAAAGTGGAAAGTTCCAAAGCCCTCTTGCTATAGGATAATGGTATACAATCTGCCAAATTATTTACAAGTGCATCGTATGAGCATCTACAGGGATGCATGGATCGAGATATCACAAATAAAACCAAGATGCACTCCTCCATAAATAAGAAAACAATCTGGTGGTCGTTGCCAATAAATAAGCTAGACAACAGAAGGAGGAAACTAACACCTGATAGAGCCAACTTCACTAAAGGAAAGGCATTACTGATCATTATTAGGATGAAACAATGATTGCTCATAAAATAATCCAAGCACAGTTTCTAAAGACAAACTGCCAAAGAATGTAAGAATAACAACCACAAAGCCTTCTATAGCTATATCAGACATGTAGGTGTCACCTTCCAAATATGCTGTCAGCTACTGAAAAAAGTAATGACATACACCAGTCCAACTTTCATTGCCAACACCCAGGGAGACAAGTGCAGTGTAAACTCCCCCCCATCACCCCCAAAAGGGCCTGTGTCTATCACAGAAGGATGCAGAGACACAGACGTCACGGAAATGCATGTAAGAACAGCCCTCACCAAAGCTAAGAACATAGCATCAATGTGACTGTAAGTTGTCCTAGGCTGCATCTTACACTAGGCCCACAAGGAACTACACCCTCACCTACATTCACTGTCCAGACTCAAGCGTATCACAGGCTATGTACCCAAAGAATGGCATACACTAACAGCCATCCAGCTCCACAAAGGGTGTGCCAAAACAGAAACTGAAACCATTGCCCAACATGTGTACTCAGCCTGGTCTACAGAGCTATTGAGCAAATCATCATGGAACCCATACACTGAGACATTGGAGGTCTCCAGACACTGGACTCTACACAACTTCGCCTTGTTAAAGGCATAGCCTGGCTCCCAAACCTAGTTGACTTATTTAAAACAGTTACCATGAACAGAGATGGAGGTGAAAGTAGTCCACACAGCCCACCTGGACCTCACTAAGGGCTTACCACACCATTCCCCACTCCGTCATCATGGACAAGTGTACCAGCTTGAACATGAACAGCTATGTCACAGGATGGGTGGTCAAGTGGCTCACAGATCAAACACACATGTTCATAGTTGCAGGTGCCATGTCCAACTCTAAGCCAGTCACAAATGGCATCACACAAGTCTTGGTCCTGGGACCCCACCTGTTCAGTCGATACTGCTCAGAGGTACAGGCAAGCACGGCAGGTGTAAGGCTGAACAGATTTGCAGATGACTAGAAACTGTGGTCCATAACTGACTGTACAGCTGACACAGACATCCTCCAAAAGTGTCTTACAGAGACAGATACCTGGTGTCAAAACAATGCCCTCAAGCTGAATGGCAAAGAATGCATAGTCATCCCCTTTGGGTAATACAAAGTGCACAAAAATTACCACATAGGTGGTAATCCAGCATGTACAGAGAAAGTAATTATGGCCCTGGGGACACAGGTAGATAGTAAACTCACCTTTGATGATCACATGGCCAAAGTGTTTAGACATTCGTTCAATGTAGGCCATCTAATGTCACCTAACACACTTCGTATAGTTTGATGATGCCACCATCCTACAAATATACCTGCGGAAAATGATGCTCCCAGTAATCTGTATAGTGCATTGTGTTAATGCATACTTCTCTAGTATCATGAAGTAATTCAGTAGAGGTTTGAATCCTGCACTGAGCAACTGTGTTTGTGTGCTCTCCTTGGGAAAAAGCAACCTTTTAGGAGAGTAGAGAAAAACCTCAAAAGTGGTAATGTAACTTTTGTCAAGTCTGATGATGTCACCATCCTACAAATATAACTGTGGAAAATAATGCTTTCCAGTAATCCATATAGCGCTTTGTGTTAATGCGTACTTTTCTAGTATCATGAAGTAATTAAGTAGTGATTTGAATCCTGCAACGGGGAAGTGTGTGTGCCCGTTGGGAAAGAACAACCCTCTAGGAGAGTAGTGAAACACCTCAAAAGTGGTAATCTAACCTTTGTCAAGTCTGATGATGTCACCATCCTACAAATATACCTGTGGAAAAGAGGACTGACAGTAATGTGCATAGCACGTCGTGTTAATGCGTACTCTTCTAATATCATGAAGTAATTAGGGAGGGGCTTGAATCCTGCACTTAGTGAGTGTGTGTGTGACACTGTTGGTCAATGTATTGTGGGTTTTGCTTTTACCACTGTATGACATATCAGTATGCATTGCACATGTGAGCTAGCTGTGTGTCAAATACATATCTGTATATGTTAGCTCAATGATTCCATGTGTGGGAACCCTGCTTTCTCCAAGAACACAGTTGTCATCCTTGCCGGACTGTGCTGCTGCTTCCCAGACCTTAGGTCACGTCTGTATGCTTGTGACAAGCCCAGCCACTGCAGTGATCCCTGGACTAGGTCATGTGTGTCACACAAAGTCATTACAATTCCTATTGGAATGTGTGAGTGAGGGTCTATGGCTGAGGTATATGTCAGACCTGTTCAAACGCAGCAAAGTCTTTCCATGATGACTATTCATAGGTGTAGAACAAACTGTGGATATGCATGCAGACCCCTTATTGCTTATGTGATCCACCAAGGGATTCCAAAATACCTTTGGAAATGTGACTAACAAAGGAGAGATGACATAACACTTGGTTGCATGTACACATCGGTACCTGTTCATCATGCTGGTGGCTACTACCTATGTGGTACTGTGGGGATAATATGTTTCTTATAGGTGGATGACTATGCTTAGTTTGGCTTATAGCTTTACAGCATGGGTTTGACAACAGGCATCTGTCTGTATGATACCCTTGTGGAGTATGTGTGTGTCATCTGGAGAATGCATTATAGGCCACAGTATGCATTACCAGACGTGGACAGACATATCCCTACTGTGATTGCTTGTACCTAAGAGAGCTATATGGCAAACAGGAGTGGTCTCAGTAATGGGTGCAGGTGAATACCAGTGGTTACTGGCATTGTATAGTACCTGAAGGATCCAAATGCTGCTGTGTGTCCTACATCTGTGTGTCGGTTGTCAAGACATCATCTAAAAATTGGTTATGGTCAGGCTGTTGAAGTGATGTATACCACCAGAATGCAAAACAATGACAGATAGTAACAGTATCACCCAAAGCACAGTGTCAAACCATGTCATACACACATGTGTAGTCAGGTTCCGGAATGTGTGTAGTACAATGCATACTGGCCACCAGTAGAAACTATGGAGTGTTACTGTGTAATGCAGAACATGTCACCCTGGCCATGTGTCCACTATGCACGTACATGCAGACAGTGCACCTCCACCATGTTCACAACTGTACACCTGTGAATCTGTGCTACACACATCCCACACATACTGTCCACTCTTTAACACATGCTGTCAATACTGCACACATCAGCCAAGTGGCACGTGGTCGGACAATACACAATTGGAACCAACACTGGTGTAAACAACACTACAATGACAATCATAGCTTTAATGCATCATGCCTGCTCAGCTACACCTTCCCTTCAAGCATATCATTACACTCTACAGCTGACAACATGATAACATTGCTATACTGCTATATAGACACCCTGTGCATCAGCACCATGGTAGCCTGTTCCTGCATCGATGTTACAGATGACAGGAGGTGAAAAGGTTTCATCATATGCACAGGGTGTGTTGTTGGTTCACCAGAGGCCTACAGTGAGCCATCCAATTGACATGTGTGTGTGTGTGTGTGTGTGTGTGTGTGTGTGTGTGTGTGGGGCAAGAATACTGGAATGGGCCAATGTTGTTGTAATGTGTGTGGGTATGTGTTAGCCCTAGGTGTCTGGAGTATGTGTGTGTGTCTGCATGCACACAGTTCCACCATGTGGCTGCCATATACAGGTATTTGTGGGACAGCCACAGACTGTACCTGGAAGGCTTTACAGATCACCGTCTCCTGCCACGGATACAGTACTTGTGCCTGGCAGGGGTGCTACTGATACTATCAGGTACTAAGCCAGACTGGGTAATATCCCCAGAGGTGGATGGATATACACTGAAGACAGGTCCCTGCTAGGACTGTCCAGAGCCATGTGCACGTGGTCTTCTAGGACATTCTATGGACAGCCCACCCCCAACATTGCTGGGGCTGGTACTGACACTATGGGAGTGGCTGTGGCTTGAGGGACTCTGCGGTGACTGCCAGCTGCTGATGTTGCTGGCATACGTCAACATCGACATCTCAACCATCCCGCACTGTCCTGACACATGGACATGACATTGCGGAGGATATCTAATGTCTCTCCCCAATGTCTATCAGTGACCTCGGTGTAATGTCAGATGGCACCTGCTAGGTCACAGATACTGTCAATGACAGTGGTGTTATGGGCCCTCTGTGCCCTTAGTCCCTGTCTTGTGTACCATTCCATATGTGCCTGTGCCTCCATGATAGCCTGGAACATGCGTGACGTTGTCAGACCTGTGGCACATCTGCCAGTGGCATGATGAGCAGCAGTGCTCCTACGAGAACCCCGGGACATCTGCCTTTGTGGTACCCTTCCAGACATCTGGGTATGGCTGCTGTGTTGGGATCAAAACACACACAAATTTTCAAAAAGTTTAAAACACTGCGAAAACAATAAGTGAGTCCAACAGAACACAGCCACAAGATAAATCCAAAAACCTTTACTTGTAAACGTTTTTACAATACATACACTTCTTCAGACAAGTAACACTGAAACCTCTTGTGAGTTTAAATATACTCACATACCCTAATAATTGTTTAATTTTAATCAATTTACTAAACAATCTATCAATTAAACAATTGACATATACATTCATTCAAACCTTTTAAAGCGCGCTTAATATAAAGTATTCACTTAGAAAGATATATTCCTAGTGAAAAACTAATATATCAAGGACACCATTCTCTACTATATTATGGAATATAAAAAAGATATATATATATAAAAAGAAAAAGAAAAAATATTAATAAATTAATAATAATAAATAAATGCATAATAAATTCATGTTAGATTCATAATAAATTCATAATAAATTCATAATGCATTCAGCAGGTTAAGTGAAAAATATACCTTTGTATCAAATTTATGCAAGCTTAGGAAATAAAAATAAGAATAGGAATAAAAATAAATATATTAATATAATATAAATATATGTATAAGAAATATAAGTGTACAATTACCTAATAAGAGCTTTTTGTTTTAAGAGACATTTAATAGAACACGTCCCATTAATCCCTGGGTGGGCATAGGTGTTTGTTTTAAGTTGCCATAGCAACTCACTTTCTTCCAATTTAAGGTGCCATGGCCCACCCCTAGGGTTAATGTCTATTTTTTGAACCACATTGAACAAGAAACCATGATTGTTGTTTTCCATAATATGTTTTGCTAATGCATTCGTTATAACCCCTTTAGAGATTGCATACATATGCTCATAGATGCGTTGTTTCAAATGTTGTTCGGTTTTTCCAAAATAGAAAGCAGGGCATAGTGTACAGGTAACAAGGTACACTACGCCTTGAGTGAAACAATCACATCTTTGGTTAATGTAGTATTTCACTCCTCTAATGGAGAAAGTAGTTCCTGTTTTAATGTACTTGCAATAAGGACAACGTCCACATTTAAACATGCCTTTATTAGCCCTATAAGTTCTAAGAGGGGATTCGGTAGTTTTTTAATGAAGGCCTTTCTATATACTACTACTGGTTTGCCTCTAAGTTATTGTTTAAATGCAAACTCTGTGTTAAAAATTCCCAATTATTATTTAATATACGACGGGTATCTGCTGCCAATTCATTATATTGAGTAAGAAAACTGATGTTATAGTTAACCTTAATTTTACTATCATTACTATTAATATTAATATTAACTTGTCTCTCATTTGTATGGATAAGATCTTCACCTAAAGTTAATCTATTTATAGTATCTACTACTGGCGTTTCATTCACCCCCCTAAAAATAGGGCCCAATAGACCATTTTTCCTTTTCAATTCTACTTCATTAATAACTCGATTAACCAGTCTGCTAGGGTAACCTCTGTTTTTAAACATACCAGCTAAAAGGTGACATTCATCTCTAAAGCTGTTATCCTCTGAACACATTCGAGAGGCACGCACAACCTGGCCTTTAACTACCCCCCTCTTTTGAAACAAGGGGTGGGAGCTAGGGAAGTGCAGATAGGAATTGCTATAATGAGGTTTCCTATATATACATGTAGTGAATTTCTCTTTTTCCATATCCTTTTTTATCTCAATATCCAGAAAATTAATTGATACATCATTGTAATTGAAAGTAAATTTCAAGAAAGGAACAAAAGAATTCATCAATTCAATCAATTTTATAGCCTCTTCTTCGCTACCCTTCACGATCATCAGAATATCGTCTTGGTACCTTGTGTACCAAATGACCATGTCTTTATATAATTGATGTAAAAATAAGTATGTATGCTCCCAATAAGCCATGACGGAGTTTGCAAAGGTTCCACCACATGGGGAACCCATTGCTACTCCTGTCACTTGCAAGTACAACTCTTTTTTAAAAAGGAAAAAATTGTTACTCAAAACAAGTTCTAGTAATCCAACAACCAAGTCTATGTCCTCTCCTGGAAGGTGTTTACTAAGTAGGTAGTCCCTAACCCAGTTAATACCCGTCTCCTGTGGGAAACCTCATTATAGTAACTCCTTTCTGCACTTTCTGCACTTCTCTAGCTCCCACCCCTTGTTTCAAAAGAGAGGGGTAGTTAAAGGCCAGGTTGTGCGTGCCTCTCGAATGTGTTCAGAAGATAACAGCTTTAGAGATGAATGTCACCTTTTAGCGGGTATGTTTAAAAATAGAGGATACCCTAGCAGACTGGTTAATCGAGTTATTAATGAAGTAGAATTGAAAAGGAAAAATGGTCTATTGGGCCCTATTTTTAGGGGGGTGAATGAAACGCCAGTAGTAGATACTATAAATAGATTAACTTTAGGTGAAGATCTTATCCATACAAATGAGAGACAAGTTAATATTAATATTAATAGTAATGATAGTAAAATTAAGGTTAACTATAACATCAGTTTTCTTACCCAATACAATGAACTGGCAGCGGATACCCGTCGTATATTAAATAATAACTGGGAATTTTTAACACAGAGTTTGCATTTAAACAATAATTTAGGAGGCAAACCAGTAGTAGTATATAGAAAAGCACCTTCATTAAAAACACTACTTGAATCCCCTCTTAGAACTTATAGGGCTAATAAAGGCATGTTTAAATGTGGACGTTGTCCTTATTGCAAGTACATTAAAACAGGAACTACTTTCTCCATTAGAGGAGTGAAATATTACATTAATCAAAGATGTGATTGTTTCACTCAGGGCGTAGTGTACCTTGCTACCTGTACACTATGCCCTGCTTTCTATTTTGGAAAAACCGAACGTCATTTGAAACAACGCATCTATGAGCATATGTATGCAATCTCTAAAGGGGTTATAACGAATGCATTAGCAAAACATATTATGGAAAACAACAATCATGGTTTCTTGTTTAATGTGGTTCAAAAAATAGACATTAACCCTAGGGGTGGGCCATGGCACCTTAAATTGGAAGAAAGTGAGTTGCTATGGCAACTTAAAACAAACGCCTATGCCCACCCAGGGATTAATGGGATGTGTTCTATTACATGTCTCTTAAAACAAAAAGCTCTTTTGTTAGGTAATTGTACACTTATATTTCTTATACATATATTTATATTATATTAATATATTTATTTTTATTCCTATTCTTATTTTTATTTCCTAAGCTTGCATAAATTTGATACAAAGGTATATTTTTCACTTAACCTGCTGAATGCATTATGAATTTATTATGAATTTATTATGAATCTAACATGAATTTATTATGCATTTATTTATTATTATTAATTTATTAATATTTTTTCTTTTTCTTTTTATATATATATATCTTTTTTATATTCCATAATATAGTAGAGAATGGTGTCCTTGATATATTAGTTTTTCACTAGGAATATATCTTTTCTAAGTGAATACTTTATATTAAGCTGCGTTTTTAAAAAGGTTTGAATGAATGTATATGTCAATTGTTTAATTGATAGATTGTTTAGTAAATTGATTAAAATTAAACAATTATTAGGGTATGTGAGTATATTTAAACTCACAAGAGGTTTCAGTGTTACTTGTCTGAAGAAGTGTATGTATTTCTGTACACGAAAACGTTTACAAGTAAAGGTTTTTGGATTTATCTTGTGGCTGTGTTCTGTTGGACTCACTTATTGTTTTTGCTGTGTTGGGATGCATGTGCCATGGATACGACACTGTCCTGGCCAATGCCAACAGTACGCTGTCCCTCAACTATGGGCATTGGTGATGGATTCATTGGCAGTATGACTGTATGCATGGATGGGTTGGACAGCTGTGTACTGTCGAATGGTGGTCCAACGACAGACCCTGGCAAACATGCCTGTGCCTCAACACACCTATCTTCATTATCACTATGTGGCACAGTGACATCAGTTTCCCTGCTGCAGTGAACCAGCCCTAACACAGCACCTGTGGGAGGGAGACAGGAAACACACTTTATGACCTGTACATGATGTCGGCACACATGCATACATGAACACATGCGCACATGCACACATGCACACATGAACACATGCACACATGCACACATGAACACATGCACACAAATACACTCCTCACTACAGCAGATACCCACACACACACCACCAGCAATCTAAAACATATTTAATAGTGGTTGAAGGTGGGTTACAGTATCACAAGGCAAAGAGTCATATCACACATGTCAGCATGCAGAAAGTTTGTTGCTCAAGACCATGCAGTGTGAGCGTAGACAGCCCGTGTTAATAACAGTATACATGGCTTTGATGCATGTGTGTTGTTGTTCAGTGATTGGCCTCACAGCTACTCGTTACATGGGTATGTAAGGTGCCCAATAGGGAGCATTGACTAACATGAATGTGTTATGTGTTGAAGAGTGTTGCACAGCCCAATGATAGGCCTCTACCCCTCAGGTATATTATGTGTGCTGTAAGGATGCCATGTGGGATACTGAAGTGTGACCTTACAGCGGGTGTCTGGATAGGCTATGTGTAGCATGTTAAGGTGTACTGCGTATGACAAAGTTGTGTATGTTGTGTACATGTGTATTAACTATGCCTATCCAATGTCCAGTATGGTGTTTCCACAATTGTGTGTGCTGCTCTGTGTATTGCATGTGATTGAGTCAGCTACTGTCATTACTGAGATGTGCATAGTCTCACAGCAAACATGCACAGCATGCATTATGCGTAGGTGTGTTACATGTACATGGCCGACACCTCACCTATGACATGCACATTTCATTAGCAATATTAAAATTATAACACACTCACCAGCATTGGCCGGCTGCCTTGCTGTCACACCAGAGGGACCTACAAGAATATGAGACAGTTTGTCAGTGGCCACAACTGTGCCATTGCTACTGTGAGTTTGCTAAACTACAGTAGTACAACAGTCGACAGTCACAGGCGTACAGATTATATTCCAAATATCAGTATTGCACAACACTATGCAGCACAACTTCTAAACACACAGTACACATGTCACATATGCATAATCTACCAATACAGGTAGCAGTAGTCTACAGATAGGTCATGTTACCTGCACGCTCCATGTCAACATGCTGGGTGGCTCCGGCCTCCATGATGACACATGTAAGTTGATGTTCCTGTGGTTTGCCAGGAGCCACCATGCTTAGGAGCAGCTCCTCCACTCCGGTGGGGGGGGGGTGAATGGCAACGCCACCACCTGTGGCAAGCTGTTGTTGACGGATATCAGACTCATGCCGCCGGACATGTCTAATTAAATCATTGCAGTGATGGTGTACCTGCTCATATGTCCGGCTATGCATACCTATGTCATTTACCTGACGAACGAGATCTTGGCACAGTGCAGGCTGCTCATGCTGGTCCTGGCTGGTTCTAGAGAACAGCAGGGTGTAGTGCTGCACCAGGCTGTTGTGTATTTTGGCCTCCTCTGCAGCTGTATAACACGGGTTGCTTTGGTGGGACATACCCCTGGAAGACAATTAAACAAGATGTGTGAGCAAGTCATGTGGCCCACTTAACATCCTAAAGTACAGATATCAATTACCTGCCATATTTCGCATCCGATTGGTTGTCAGAGGATATACATGTTCAATACTCCATATTAGTGCTCAGGCCACAACTGGCTGACAGTGCCTGCCACACTCTATATATCAAACCATGTTCTGCACAGCAGCAAAGAGAAGCCAGTATGTAAGACTATACACCAGTACATGGCACACTGTATGTGACACAATGCACCACCTAGCCACAGGAGGTATATATCAAGCTAATGCATAAAGAAAGATGTCATCCATTGCAATGAATGTAAAGTACAGTTACAGTATTACCAGTATACCACAGTAACCCCTGCCTAACATATGTGCACAGTTGTTGATATAGGTGGCATACTGCTGTACTAGACTATACGTGTTGCTAGATACACACGTATAACCTGTAACACAGATATGACTGAGGGCATGGTACAGGCATAATTACACACACATCAGACATACATACAACACACAAATGTATGCCAACCCAGATGAGCTTAACCTGTGTACCATACAGTACTGTGTGTCACTGCTTACAAAACCTTATGCCTGAGGTATGTAATCTGTGAGGACTGCAGGGAACACACAAAACAGTGTTTCCAAGCAATGTGAACATACACCATACTGTACTGTTTAGGCCTACAGCTTCAGATAGTACTACAGTTCATATGGGAGTTGGATTCACCAGCAGTACCACTCACTAAGCATACATGTATTGCTTTAGCCTACAATGGGACATCACAGTCGACAACAAGGGACTACGTCACATCATATGCCATGCTACTTTTTCTGCATAGCAATAGCATACACATCTTTTGCTGGGATCACAGCTAGGACACAAACTACCATGACAGATACAATTTCACACTAAGCTATCACACCTTTACAGACCTTGCACACATTCACCAACACATTCACCATCACACTCAGTCAACCTCACATAGCAATTATTGCACTAAGTACATGTGTGTGCATCATGTCATGGGTAGGTAATACGCTATTGGCCCTAGAGCCTACAGCAGCCTTGCCATACACTACCCTGGCCTTTGACACACATGTAATTTAATTTCACTTGCCCCTGTCAACCAGAGCCACAGAGGTGATTCCCAGGGTGTATTTCCTATCTCCCAAACAATCATCAGGAGTATTTATGACAACTTCTAATGAGGAGCTTTGTTTGCTATTGACAGGTGGTTTGTTCCAGAGTATGGCATGTCTCTGAGTTAGAACTCTATCCCTCCAGCATGTGCTGTTTAGTGAGCTGACAAGGTTTAGGGCCTTAGAGCATGTATCTGGGAGGGATTATAATATGTTTATGTGGAGGATGTCCAACAGCTATGGGTGTGACATAGCTATGTATGTTAGGCAGAGGTCACCTCTGGATAGGTGGTATGCAACACAGTGTAGCTGTGGTTTTGTGAGTTGGTCTGCATAGGGCATCCTTTTGAGGCCGGTATTACTCTTTGTGAGGTATGTCTGTGGCCTTTCCAGTTGCTGTATTTATCATGTGAGGTACATACCACATGGGGCATTGTACTCTCTAATGGGTTATAAGTGTGATGAGTAGAGAGGAACACTGACCTATATTTCCCTAGATGACACACCTTTTGTGATGACGTGTACCATGTAGACAGAGTACATGACTAGTGTGGCACTGTGATAATCAAAGGGGAGGCTACTGTCCACCTGTGTCCCATGATCCCTTATCACACCTTCGGTGTTAGGTAGACTACCACCTATGTGGTAGTTAATGGGTACAGTGTTCTGGCAAGAAAGGATGGCACTGCAGTGTCAACACTGAGCTTCAGTCCATACTTTGGTCGCCAGGCACCTGTCACATATACAGTCCACTATTCAGGGTGGGAATATCAATTATGCGACAGTTGTGAGATATACAGTTATGTAATAATATTGCACAGTGTTGTGCAGACTGCATTGAAGGTGTCCTCAGACGATGTAGCTTTAGCAGGCCTCACTGGCTGCAACACTGCAAAACTGACAGTGCATACCCACAGCATTTTACCACCACATGTCATATACCAGCACTGCATGCTGTTTTCTTTGCCACACACTACAACCTACATAGGAATATGCTCATAACAACCTTCAACAACGTATCTATATATATATATATATATATATATATATATATATATATATATATATATATATATACACCCTTCACAAACAGTTGAAGTATGTCCCTTGCCCTATCCACATGTACAGATATGTACTGCTGCCACATATGGATGATTCACAGTATGTAGAGTACTCTTCAAAAACATCTACTACATGCCAGCAAATACATATGTGTTACATACCTTTCCTTTGTATTTCTCTGTTCCATCTGTTTTTAAAGGAAATAATTTTTTGTTTTTAAATTTTTTTTTTTGGTTTGTGTTTTCTCTGTCTGTTGCTGTTGCTGTTTCTTTTTCTGTGTCTCTCTGTTTCTGTCTCTTTGTCTGTGTCACTGCCTCTGTCTCTGTCTCTCTCTCTCCCTCTCACTCTCTCTCTTTCTCTTGCTGCAATGAGATTATTGCATTTCTGGACAGCAAGTACAGCCTGCTTTTCTAGGTATCTGCACATGTGCATGTGATGGCCTCTGCACCAGTTGGTGCCCACCATTTACTAATTGCATGCAGCCTGCTGTGTGGTAATTGCAGTACTCACTGTCATAGCAGCCCACTGCTATAAAATGCTAAGTTAGGTAGGCGTAGCCCTTTCAGCTTTCCAAAGTGGGGCCCATGCTTGTTTGCTGTGGACACCGTTGTGTCAGTCAGAAAGTTGGTATACTTCTTATATCTGTAGCTAGGGTTGTAGCCAGTGATTTGCATGTTGTACTCAAACCTGAATGTTGCTGCTTCTAGTACACACTTGTCAGTGTAGAATTTTACTCACCCCTCCAAATGCTTACACAAGATACATGGGGTTATGTACTTGCTTTTCCAATTAGACAATTAACTGCCATACAAAAGTAGTTATTGCAATGAATTCTTCTGGCACATGAACTGTTTGTGAACTACTATACTGTAAATATTAATTAACTCACTTCTGAACAGTTTGTTGTTTATTTGTGTTGATATTAGCACAGGCTGCTCAAGACAACTGGACAAATTTCAGTACTGAGTATGCCTACCTACATCCTTGGTAGAGCCTGAATACACAGGTATATTGTTCTTTTGGGTAGGGGTGCAGACGTACAGAAAGCATTATATATTATTCTGTGATGTTTATCTTGCTGAACATAGAGGATTGCTGTGTACCTGTTTGTCTAACAAGGCAAGTAGTCTGTCTGCATAGTTCCCACTTGTGGACAAATCCAGATGGTAGCCAGAGGTTAAACTATTATTCTTTGTCTGTGCACCACACCGGTCTTTTCTGCACTGGAACAATGGCATTGTCACAGTTGGTTGCTACCAGTACATGGCTACATCCTTTGATATTTCTGTGTTGTACTCCTACATAAGGGTATGCTTGTGGGACTCATTCCAAAGCTATTTTCAGAGTGTGTAACAGCAGAAAAGCTGAAATGCCTGTGTGTTTCTGCCTCTGCTAGGCCTCTGATACACTCAGGTATATATTTGAACAGCCTCAGGGAAAGGTACATATAAGTGAGGTACACCTGTTATATATTACAGACATTAAGTTGAGACTGTGAGAGAATCAGATCATATGTATTAATACACCTTTTCTGACGTGCATGCAGTGTGTACTCTTACTTATTGATATTATTCATAAAGTGTAATTCCTCACTTTTCGGGCCTAACATCAGTAATTTTCAGAGGGATTCTGAGGGACACAGCTAACATTTGTTTACGAATCAGGGACATCCCTGAAAAGCAGTCACAGTTGGGAAGTATGGCCTCTGCCCTATTCAAATATGCCAGTGTTTATCCTGCTCTGATACTGTGTGGGGTTTATAAAGTGCTACTGTAACTTTATTTCCTGCAAGAATGGCTGGTTCTCTTTTCACAGTCATGTCATGCAATTCCACAACAACTGCTGGTAAAGATCCACAGAACAAGATTTGTGTTATGGCATTCCTATTTTCCCTTTACATCCACTCATTGTAATGGATGATATATTTATTACAGCACCAACTTGTATGTCTACTGTGACTTAGTGGTACTTCATGCAGTGTAGTAGGTCCAGGGTCCGAGACTGACAGAGGTGTTTTATTTTGCTGCTCAGCAGAACAAGGGCCCTGCCATGCAGAGTGACTAAGGCACTTTTAAGCAGTTGTAAGCAGGTTTGCGTGGGTTTGCACGATGCTTAGCAATACTTAGCTAAGCGCACACATGTGCACACTCTCTCAAACCCGCTAACTACTGCTTAAAAGTGCTTACTCACGCTAACCCCCGCACTAATTTCATTGAAAGAAAAGAAAATGGGGAGATAGGAAAGTGGTGAAAAAGGGACCACAAAGGGGGAAATACAGTAGGGAAACCAGCTCGGGATGTGCAGGACGTGTGTAGGGAAGGTCCATAGCTGCCCATTTCTTTACCAGAAACAGCTGGGCATATGTTAGAAATTTGGAGTGAGATTTGAAACTTTCCACCCCTGAGAGAGGGGTGAGGACAACAAAGTATGTTTTACTGCCAATTATAATTATCAGTTTACATGTCCAGCGGACATGTGTGCGAAATGGGCTGCTATGTATGGGGCGTAATTTTTTTGTGGGAACAGATTGCCCCTTTTTTTTTTTCAGGTGAGAGTGGAATGTGAGGTAGAGGAAGTAGGTATATTTGGGGAGGTAGGTTGGGGAGGTAAACAGACAAGACAGACAAGACACATACAGGGGCGGAATATGACACATGGGGTGGGTGAATACAATTGACAGGGACGGATGTTTGGAAATCGCAAGCCCATGAGCCCACAGATGGTAACAGTGGAACTGAGATCCCAACCCATGGGCAGTCTCCACTGCACCTTCACAGCCCTGAGGGTGGCTGTGCTGGGGGCTGCATAGGAGGGGCAGGCTCACCTGTGAGTTGCGCCACTTTTGCCTCGAGCTGGCATAGGGGGATCAGTGACTGAATGTTGGATCTCCCTATGCACCACAGCCCGGACCCTTTGAAGGGTGACAGGTGGCCCTACTCCGCCCAAGCTTGCACGGGTGGGATGAGCCCCATCCCCTGCAGTGCTTCCACCCAAAGGTGGCACAGGACCAATGGAGGAGAGGAGCCCAAGCTGGGCACCGGACCTGCTGGTGCCAGGTGCAATCGCCAGCTGAGGAGGGACAGGTGGGTCCGCTGGGACGTTCTGTGTTTAGGTGTGTTTAATTACAACATAGACAACAGCATTCCAAATTAGTTCTAACAGCATGCAGTAATATTCCCATTAACCCAACACACCAGGGTTCCAACAGTTGAACAGCAAGCATAACACATGCATATATTGAATGACAGTGGACATTCCAACAGCATGCAGGGATGATTGGTGGCAACAGGCCACCAAGATTGTGATGTTTGAACAGGGCACATGCATCAAAGTAAATGCAGATATTTATAGAACAATAGGACATATGTCCCAACAAATGTTTTGAGATTACACATAACCATTGAGGTGTGGAATTGCATTGTTTATGCACATACAGTAGGGTGTAAAAAGATACCTCCATTAACATCTTATAAGTTCTTATAGTTTACACTACATTCCTATTGACTGCAGGTGTATATCCCCTATATGTATTATTACACTAGGCAACATGCATTAGGTTGTGTGATGGGTTTGGCTAGTTCATTTTATACCTGACCTATATCAGACATACTAACTGTCCAAGATGCAGCTGTTACTGCTACATAGTTATATATTTTATTTATATTTATATATCTACATATCTGGATGTGTTCACGTGACATTTTCAGTTATATTTCTACAGAACCCTACATTTCAAGTAGCACACTCACTTTTCTGGGGAACACATTAACAAGCTACTCATGTTCCAGATTTACCTATGCATGCCAGCCATTAACCAACTGTTGAGGACTGTATATATGCTTCACAGCTACTGGCACTTCCTTCATCTACTTTATATGGGACTGCCCAACTGTGGGTTGACAGCGCTTAATATAACAGTACTGTTTATATAATGCAAGGGTACAACAACATTTCAAAGTAAGTGACACGGACACACTCCAAGTATTATACCTTTATTAATTACATTACACACTTTTCTAGAGGCTCTCCCATTTATTTGATATTACAGTGCATGCAGAAGACTTATTCAAGATGTATTATACCTTTATTAATAGGTTACAACACTCTTTTTCAGGCTCGCTCACTTATTTTATATAACAGTACATGCAGAGATATTATTCTGGACTTATTTTACCTTTATTAATGGGTTGCAACACTCTTTTTCTTGCTCTCTGACTTATTTTATATAACAGTACACGCAGAGAAATTATTCAGGGCAAATTTATGGCTTTATTATTGGGCTACAACACTTTTTTTCAGGCTCTCTCACCTATTTTATATAACAACACATGCAGAATAATTACTAACCTGCCTGGTGGTGTAGCCTTAGCAGCCTATCTGCATAGGCTTGCTGATTCGCAGCACGGACACCTACAGCTGTGAAGCAAATGAAGGGATATTGAGACATACCTATCCATTATATAGACTAAATTAGCATGTCTTACATACTTCATTCCATGGCTACCTACTCAGTAGTGGGGCATCTTGCATGTCACGGGCCTCCTGTATCCATCAGTTCACTAGATCCTGCATCCATCTCTTCAGGTTTACATGGTAGTGACAGACCTGCTCACCAGTCTGAGGGATGCCTCTGGCACTGGTGAGATCATGAGCTAACCAGTTCCAAGCCTCTGCTTTGTACTCCATCCTTGGAACTGGCCCTGCAGGAGTCTTGACTCATGATGGTGGACAAGGAGCCAAACCATGTATTTTGACTCCTCGATGCCACAGCGTTGTGCTCGAAAGTGAGTACCCTCTCCAGCACCAGCCATTCTGACTGCAGATGGGAGCTACAATCAGTTATGGTGAGTATTCCCACCTATGGAGCTTAAATATGCCGCATTTCCCGCACTTATTTGGGATTGGCCGTTTTTGAATATTCTCGGCTAACAGCAAACCTGCTTAGCAATGGTTAATCTTCCATTTATAAGTATATGTATGTTAACAGTGCATGTTTAAGCTAAGCTGTCATGGCTTAGTGGTTCAGTACTTTGATTATGGTGCACAGTGTCCCGGGTTCGAGCCATGTCATTGCTTTTGATTTTACTACTGTCCAGACAGGCTAGGGGGTGTGGCTGTGTTTAGGCAACTTTGCTCTACGTTGCTCCACGTTGCCCAACAGTGCGCTGGTTAGTGCGGTGCGCAGCTCCATGCAAACCTATTGCACTGGGTAAAGCGCTGCTTACCTATGGGCAAAAATATTGCGCTAAGTAAAACGCTGCTTAGATATGGGCAATTATATGTCAATATCCTTAATGCTGCTCACCTTCTTATATTTATATATATATACATTTTGTTCACTAATACATAGGCCATTTCAATGCTTTTTACTAAAATTTCATTCATATATGTCAGGAATTATTTTATATACTAATTTAAAACATAAAATAAACAGGGGAGTGGTGGGACTAAAAGCAGGAATGCCTCCTCTTTGTGTGAACGCTCTACCATTACGCTATTTGGCTTGATTTGTATAAACATTTCTTATTATGGTCTTCGATGTCGAAATTGCTAACTGCAGCTAAGCAATGGGCACACCCACGCAAACACACGCAAATACGGGCAGCTATATCGGGAATTATAAAAAAACAAAATTAGTTTACATTTTACATTTACACAGGGGTTTAGTATGTAGGGATGTGTACTCTTTGCTGTGTGTACATTTCAGCGGACTCGCTCATTGCATTTCTCATTTTCACTTTATATAGTTGCAGGAGCATGGATATTTGGACTGCTTGGCAGTCTGACATGCCTCCTGCAGTCTTACATGCTCCATGTAAGCCTTCGAGTTGAGTCAGCGCTCATGCATATGCATGACGCGCTGACGTCGTAGTCTTAAACGGCAGTCTCCGATTAAGACTTGGTTAGTCTTACTCGGAGGATTACTGAATCCCGGCCTATGACTTGCTGTGCTTATAACTGCATAATATAAAACAAAATGAAAGAAGTAGTGAGCCAAATTGTGAAATGCTGACGAAGCAGTTGGGCTGGATCTGACTTAAAGGAAAGCTTTACAACAGATGGAGAGTTTTTATTATTACTAGAAAGGAACAATTCACATTGCAAGATCTATTTTTAACACAGGACCCTGAATAAAATGCTGAACTGATATTGCAGGTGTTAGGGCAGCTGATAGGATAGGCAGGGTTGTAGGTAGACATACCATTTAAGCTGTTTACCTCACTGACACAAGGTACGGAGTTTGATTTCCACCTTTGAAGATGATTGACTATGCTTTAAGTGGCTCACAAGGTCAGATAGCCTAATACGTATATTTGAGCTTTACATATGTGGAAGTTATTTATTTTAATGACATAAAGTTGTTGAATAAATACATTGAAATAACTTTATCTACCAAGGCCTGAGGGGGATCTGCAGAACCATCAGTGCAATCTCCTGTTTTTCCTGAGAATGGAAAAAATGCAGAGGGCATAAGTGCGTCAGGAGCAATTGCTTTATCTATACACTTCATTTCTTTCAGAATACCCATCAGACTCACAGCATACTAGACCCAAAGTTTGTTTTAAAATGTAAGTGATGTTACCTTCAAAACTGAGGATGTGTGAGAAGGCTCTCCCATGGCTTCATGTACTCCAGATGCAAGAAGTCTTAATAGAAATCCTTGAAACATAAGTTAGGATGTCCATGGAGAGGAAACTGGTGGCACTTAACATCATAAACTTCGTAAATGTAGGTCTCTCTTCTTCAGCATCTCCTATCGAGCTAAAAACAACAATGTTGTATCAGCTGTTACTCCAAATTTAAATAAACTGATTGTTGATCTCTGTGATTTTTGTCACACGCTTCTTCTGAAATCTTTTTTAGTAATCAGCCATTTGTTACACAGCAGCACCTCTGGTATTATTGAAAACATCTATCATGTTTTTCTTTGAGGAAAGTTATATATTGGATGATTTGTGGTGTCTATCACCTACCACTGTCTTCCTTAATATTGTGCTAACTTTTCATATACTTTGTTTTTGAACATGGAATCTGATGTATATTATGCCAGGCTTGTCAGTCGATAGAGCTATTCATTAAAAGTTCTTTATTCCACATAAGAGTTGTAGTTCTAGCATTTTTAATCAGCTTTAGTGAAGTTGGTGAAGAACTTTAAAAAAAACTTTAGGAAAAGTGATTATTTTACAGTAATTTGAAGATGGAGTAAATGAGTTTACATGAGCTATAATGCTGCAAACAAACAAGGTTGTGTTTAAGCCAACTGATGGGGAGGGAAACCACGTTTTAATGTCAAGATCTTCATATATTACTATGTGAAAACATATTGTGGGTTGAACAAGACTACAGAAAACTATTATACTGCCCACACTTTGAATATAACAAGGACATGTTGGAATTTTTAAACAAAATACTCAGACTGGGGTTTTGTAACGTTTACAGGTATAGACACTTTATATTAAAAATCCAGTATGTGAAAGTGTTATAGATTCAGTACCATGATGGAGGCAATATAGTAAAGTAGCAATCAACACTAAATACAAAAATACTTGCAATGAAACAAATAAAACAAATAAATAACTGTATTTGTTTCATTTTAAGTGATAATGTTTTTATATATTGCTTAAAGTTCATGCATCTTTTGCAAATTTACTGTTATCCCCAATTTTATAATTGAGTTATCTTTATTATGTAGCAAACTTTCAAGTGTCCTTTATTATGTAGCAAACTTCTGAGTGTCCTGAACACTTTACCCAGTAATGTGGTTTATTTGTTTCATTATAATAAAGCTCTGTTTGTAAAACTGTAAAGTGAAATTTAGCAGGACATTTCTTCCTGGGTCACAGTGGATGCATTTTCTCCTTAGACAATGATTACAAATGTAGATGGTGGGCCGGATCCATTAAGGCTTGCACAGAGTCTAAGAATAGAGTAAGACTCCAGCAAGCCAACATGTCTGCCAAGCGATCCAGGAAAAGCCGGCAGGGGTGTGCAAGAGAGCTCCTAAAACGACTCTTGCACGGACAGGGTTAGTTTATGCAAATTACCTCATTTGCTGCTGAACGCTTTGCAAATGAGGTAAATTTGCAATCCAGGAAACACTAACCTGTCCGAGTAAGAGTAGTGTTATTTGCAGAGATGTACTCGGTTGGCAACTGAGTACCGTTCTGCAAATAGCAAAACGTAGCTATGACAGCTCCAAATAAAGGATGCATCCAGTTGAGGAAGCATGCCAATGGCCAAATATATGGTCATTGGCGTGTTTATCCATTGCAAAATAATAAAAAAATTATTTTTTTTTGCCACGATCTCCGATGTTTAAGCATAGCGCAGCGCCACACAAATGTGTGGCACTCTAAAAACCCTGTTGTATCTTTCAGCTTTTCCCAGTTAGGGGTCGCCACAGCAGAACTCCGGTCCGCTAATGATTGGCAGTAGATTTTTATGTACTGACTTGCCAGGCCTGATGCACAACCTTCAACGAAGGTACGCCCATTCACGCATGTCTCCACACAGAAGACGCTTTAGCTGAGAATCGAACAGGACAATGTCTTACTGTGAGGCGGCAATGCTACAGCACCACTACAGCAGCGTCTGGGTGCTACAAAAAATAAAAGCCACAGATTGGTATTCGATTCAAAATATTCATCTGCCATGCAGGTGAATGGTAGGCTGAAGACAACATGGCTACTGAGTAGTGGTTGCTAAGGGGGAAGCTCAGTCTGAGATGTAACAAAGCATTAGTAGGCGATCCTATGCAAATGAGTATAACGATAGTGAATCCCAAATTTCCCAGCTATGTGAACCATGTCCCTAGATTGTAAGAGTAGGATTAGGGGAGTAACAGAGTAGAAGATAGGTGACATCATGAGGGGGTATGTATCAAAAAGACTGCAAGCTTATTGGAGCAGAGTGGCATGTGTTTGCTATGAGGTACTCAGGACTGGAAGAGGTGTGTCTACAGTTGTCTAAACTGAAACCCAGAAACTGAAGGTGTACACCATGGCTGTCACTGAAGTTTCTTGCAAAGCTGCTAACACTGTGTGTGCGCATGTGCACGCCTGTAAACTGGTCTAAGCCTGTGTGTGCGTGTATGTGCCGTGTAAGCCTGTGTAAGGCTGTCTAAGCATGTATGCACGATTGTGCACCTGCCTAAGCCTATGTAAGCCTGTGCAAGGCTGTGTAAGGCTATGTGCATGCGTGTGCGCTCGTGTGCTCATGTTTGAGCTTGTTTGCTCGGCGCTGCCCCTGTGAAAACAGAAATGGGAAAAGGAAGGAAAGGAAGTAGTAGGAAGTTAACCAAGGTGAACTAGCAGAGCTGCCAGGTGAAATCAATCAAAATCTGCCAATTACACAGGCAGTACACTAGCCTAGCCCAGCCCAGCACTTAAAACTCTGCAAACAACATTTCCCCATGTTTTTCTCAGAAACACTGCAACACTGCAGTCTACAAAGAGAAGTGAAAACTTAAAAAGCTTAACTGAGACAAAAGAATGTTAGGGGCTGACATTGCTATTATAAGGCAACATGTGCAAGATGCTGAGGGTGGTGACATTGCGAATGCTGCTGAGCAACCCACAGTGAGGAGATGGAGAAGAGTGTACAGACCCAGGGTACCCTACAAGGGGCTACATGAGCTGGGGATAGTGGAGCACTATAGAGTGGACAGAGACCTTCTGCAGCAAGTTGTTGAGCTGTGCAGGCCACGCCTCACACACAGAAACAACAGAGGGGAACCCATCCCAGTGGAAACCAAGGTATGTCTTGGCCTAAGAATACTAGCAACAGGTACCTTCCAGAGACCAACTGGTGATATGATGGGGATTTCACAGACATCAGCATCCAGGGTACTGCACCAGTTCCTGACAGCACATGTCGGGGATCATTTATATTTCCCCAATTCCCATGAGGTACTGGCCAGCAACATGCGTCTCTTCCATCAAATAGCGGAATACCCTGAGGTAGTGAGTGCAATTGACTGCATGCACATACACATCAAAGCACCAGCCAGTGAGCGGGGTAGGGCCTACATCAACCGCAAGGGCTTCCACTCTATCAACTGCCAGGTAATGTGTGATGCCCAGGGCATAATAGTGAATGTGTGTACTGGCTGCCCTGGAAGCTACCACGATTTCCATATCTGGCATCTATCACAGCTGTACCAGACATTTGCCAATGGTGATATCCCTGACAGTCACTTAGTGGGAAATGCTGGATACGCACTGGAGCCGTGGCTGATGACACCCATCAGAAATGCACACACACCTGAACAAGAACACCATAGTGAGGCACACGCCCAAACATGAAATGTAATAGAGTGTGTGTTTGGGATGCTCAAGTCATGGTTCCATTGCCTGGACACATCTGGTGGAGCCTTGCAGTACTAACCAACTACATGTACCCAAATTGTCATGGTATGTGCCATACTACACAATATGATCCTGCGAAAACAGCTGCAGCAGGAACAGCATGGAGCAGGGCCAAACAGCCCCCCACCATTGCCAAGGCCTGTACAGGCACAGCATGACTCGGAGGAGGAACAACCTGAGCCTGCCCCAGTAGGCAGAAGGAGGCGTGCCCAGTATGCCTTGGCCTTGGCAAAGAGGCAACGCATAGCACATACACTGGCTCAGTAGGAACCCTGGAAATTATACCTCCCTCTGACTCACACATAAAATAATAGGGATGCTTAACATGACACTACCTGTTTTCAAACATGTATAGGAAGTGTAGTATGTGCATCTGACATAGGCAGCCCTGCAGCACCACCTGAGGCATGATTGCCATGTTTTAAGCAATATAAAGCAGTGCTAAGCAGCTTTTACCAATATCTAGTATATGTAAACAAAATTGCTTGTGCCAACTAGCACAACATCGGGCAACATTGGGCAAGGTTGGCCAAAGTTGAGCAAAGTCAGATAAACATGCTCATATCTGCTTTACTGTTCCTTAAGCAGTCTGGTCTGCCCAGCATGGCAATAAAAAGCAATAACAGGGCTCGAACCCAGGACACTGTGCATTATAATCACAGTACTGAACCACTAAGCCATGATAGCATTTCAGTGGCACAGACACAGCAGGACAATTGCACACTATTGCAAACACAAAGAAATGCAGTATCATGCCCCTAAAGAGGCAAATGGGTAACCACCCCCACATGCCTATGTAGACCGAGAACATCAGGCTAGGCGTTGTGATGTGGGTTGTGTAGGCTATGAAGTTGCAGTGTAATATCTGTGACATTGGACGCCAACATCTGTAGTACAGTAGTATGCCTCAAGCCACTACAATAGGCAACAGTACAGACTGAAATGGTGTCCTGTAAATAGCAGTGCAGGCATAGCAAATGTGTATAAGTGTCAGGTGAAACCCACATCCTATGTACACCCTCAGTAAAAATCAGGTGTGCCCCCGGGTAGAAATGTACAAAGAATAGCTGTTTCCACTGTGTGTAGAAATGTTGGTAAGTCTATGCAAAGTGTCGCATGGAAGCCCTGCAGGCTCAGCATGATCCCTATTGATCTATGACACAAAGGTGAGCCTTGCTGTAAAAATACAACTTGATTTTCCATACACATATAGTATAAATGTCTATACTGGGCATGCTCACACACTCCAACAAATGTAGTGGATTCCATTCAGCATCACACTGAAAGGTCATACTGGGCATGCTCACATACTTAAAGAAACCAACCAAATGTCAGGCAGCAACATACTGAAAGGTTATACTGGGCATGCTCACACACTTAGGCTAAATACGGATGTGATAATTAGGGATCTATGGACAAATGTGGATAGTCATCTCTACTTCCAGAAACACATTCACAAAGTGGTTGGAAAATCATGCTATGTGTTCACACAAACTGCCAAGGTCTGTGCACGTAGGTCAAAGGAGGTTCCCACTACTCAGCAGTCATCAGACCTGTCAGAGAGTACCACAACACACTTGCGATGAATCTGACTAGGCACGTTCAGCAGCTAGAAAGACCAATGAAGTACCTTAACAAGAGGATTACTGGCCTCAAATAGTTGCCCCATGCAACAAGACTGAATGTAACCCAATCTGTACTCTGTGGCATACTGTCTACTCAGGAGATCTCTGCCCAACAGACGGGTTCCTGTCATGGCTGCAGTCAAATCTGTTCCGAGTTACAGCTCAATGGCAGTAAATGTACAGAGCCAACTGATATTGCCAACATCCTGGCAGATAGGATCACTGTTAACTGTACCCCCCTCTTACCCATGAAAGAGCACATCTCCATAATGCAAGACTGCTAAGTTGCTGTCATCATGGCTGCACAGGTAATAAACACTCTCCAAAGCCAGTATCACAGCAGCCACGGGACCAGATAACTTCCCAGGCTGTGTAGTATCTACTTCCCTGAAGTTAACATTAACATGGCAGGTCTGTGGCAGCTGAATTTACCAAAGGACTGCAAACCAGGAGCCATAATGGTAAACACAAAAGATGCGGACATCCTACAAAAGGGCCTTACTGGGACAGATGGCTGTTGTCAAAGCCATGGGCTCTAGCTCAATGCCAAAAGGTGCATTGTCATCCACTATGTTAAAAACTCTGTACCCAAGAACTACAACAGAGGAGGTAGTATACTTCACACTGAAAGTGTGACAAAGGACCTTGGGTCACAGGTGGACAGTGGATACAACTGTGATAATCACATTCCCACAGTAGTCAGGAAACCCTCCCATGTGGCACACCTCATCACAAAACTCGCCTCATGCAGAATGGAAGAGGACAATGTTCCCCTCCACTCATCACTCACTAGAACTATAATAGAGTACAATGCCACTGTTGCTATGTATCTCACAAGACAATTACAACAACTGGAAAGCCAGCAGCAATACCACACAAAGAGCATTAGCGGCCTGAAATACATGCCATACACAGACCATCTCAAAATGCTCCATACGTACTCCCTTGCATATTTCCCACTCAGAGGTGTTCACTGCCTAACATACAAAGCTATGTCAAACACAGAGCTGTTGGATATGGTCCATGTAAAACACTCACAATCCCTCTGACCTTTGGACCCAAAACCATGAGTGAAATACAAAAGGAAGGGGTGTACCCATTTACCCTATGGATACCCACACCTTCAGGTTAGTGGCACAGCATGAGGCCTTGGAGACCATGCAAGTGCAAGTAACATTGGCCAAAGCTGCCCATCAGATTGTAGCCTGCTACAGATCATGTACCTTGTCTCAGGAACCTCACTCAGTATTCCGGAGAACAGTGGAAAGTATAAAGTTCCTATCCAACACCATTATATCAGGAGATTACAACTACCCAAACAGTGAGTGGTGGAATTACTCGTGTACAACATCCTTCACCCAATGTTTCCTAGAGTACCCTGGAACAGCTGGTCACCATGCCCACTAGAGGCGACAACATACTGGACATGATCATCACCAACATGGGGTACCAGTGTTCCACTACAGAGATAAACCCCTCGCTGGTAATATCAGATCATGAAGTAATCACACTGGACATCCACATCCTGCCCCCCCCACCCAGTCAATGAAACCACTGTGAAGACATTTTCAAAAGCAAACTGCACACTTCCCAAGACCAAAGTGGAGCATTCCAAAGCCCTCTTGCTATAGGATAATGGTATACAATCCACAGAATCATTTACAAGTGCATCCTATGAGCATCTACAGGGATGCATGGATTGAGACATCACAAATAAAACCAAGATGCACACCTACAAAAATAGGACAACAATCAGGTGGTTGTTGCCCATAAATAAGCTATACAACAGAAGGAGGAAACAAACACATGATAGAGCCAACTTCACTAAAGGAAATGCATCACTGATCATTATCAGGATGAAACAATGATCACTCATAAAATAATCCAAATACAGTTTCTAAAGACAAATAGCCAAGGAATGTAAGAATGACAACCACAAAGCCGTCAGTAGCTATACCAGACATGTAGGTGTCAACCTCCAAATATGCTGTCAGCTACTAAAAAAACAAAAGAAATACACCAAACCAACTTTCATTGCCCACATCCAGGGGGACACGTTCAGTGTAAACACCCCCCATCACCCCCAAAAGGGCCTGTTTCCAGCACAGAAGGATGCAGAGCCCCAGACGTCATGGACATGGAGGTAAAGACAGCCCAAACCAAAGCTGAGAACACAGCATCAATGTGTTTGGATGGTGTCCCAGGCTGCATCATACACTAGGCCCATGAGGAACTGGACCCTCACTTACATTCACTGTCCAGACACAAGCGTACCACAGGCTATGTACCTAAAGAATGGCATACACAAACAGTCATCCAGCTCCAGAAAGGGGATGCCACAACAGAACATGGACGCCATTGCCCAATATGTCTACTCAGCCTGGTCTACAGAGTTATTGAGCAAATTGTCATGGAACCCATAAACAGAGGCATTGGAGACCTCCAGACACTCTACTCTCCACAACTTCGCCTTGTTAAAGTTAGATCCTGGCTCCCAAACCTAGTTGACCTATTTCAAACAGTTACCAAGGACATAGATGGAAGTGAAAGTAGTCCACACAGCCCACCTGAACCTCATGAAGGACTTTCCACACCATTTCCCACTCTGTCATCATGGACAAGCTTACCAGCTGGAACATTAACAGCTATGTCGCAGGATGGGTGGCCAGGTGGCTCACAGATCAAACACACATGTTCAGAGTTGCTGGTGCCATGTCCAACTCTAAGCCAGTCACAAATGACATCCCACAGGTCTTGGTCCTGAGACCCCACTTGTTCAGTAGATACTGCTCAGAGGTACAGGCAAGCATGGGAGGTGTATGGCTGAACAGGTCTGCAGATGAATGGTAACTGTGGTCCATAACCGACTGCACGGCTAACACAGACATCCTCCAGAAGTGTCTTACAGAGACAGATACCTGGTGTCAAGACAATGCCCTCAAGCTGAATGCCAAAGAATGCATAGTCATCCCCTTTGGGTACAACAAAGTGCACACAAATTACCACATAGGTGGTAATCCAGTATGTACGGAGAAAGTCATTATGTTCCTGGGGACACAGGTAGATAGTACACGTCCCTTTGATGATGACATGGCCAAAATGTGTAGACATTCCTTGAATGTAGCCCACCTAATGTCACCTAATGTAACCCACTTTGTATAGTCTGATGATGTCACCATCCTACAAATAAATCTATGTAAAGGATATCTCTAAGTAGTGTGTATAGTGTGGCGGGTAAATGTGTACCTCTGTAGTATCATAAAGAAGTTAAGTAGTGGTTTGAATCCTGCACTTGACAAGTGGGTGTGTGTTGGTGGGTGCTCTCCTTGGGAAAGAGCAACATTTTAGGAGGGTCGTAAAACACC
Source organism: Protopterus annectens (assembly GCF_019279795.1). Lineage (NCBI taxonomy): Eukaryota > Metazoa > Chordata > Ceratodontiformes > Protopteridae > Protopterus > Protopterus annectens. The sequence goes on along the minus strand of NC_056734.1, from coordinate 884,812,745 downwards.
TTAAAAGTGGTAAACCAATCTTTGTCAAGTCTGATGATGTCACCATCCTACAAATACACCTGTGGAAAAAGAGTCCCTAGTAATGTGTATAGCGTGACGTGCTAATGCATATTCCACTAGTATCATGAAGTAGTTAATTAGTGGTTTGAATCCTGCACTTGACAACTGTGTGTGATCTCCTTGAAGAAAAGCATCCTTTTTGGAGAGTAGTAAAACACCTTAAAAGTGATATACACATCTTTGCCATGTCTGATGATGTCACCATCCTACAAATATACCTGTGGAAAAAAAACCAGCAATGTTTATAGCAAGTCGTGCTAATGCATACTTCTCTACTATCATGAAGTAATTAGATAGGGGTTTGAATCCTGCACCTGACAACTGTGTGTGATCTCCTTGAAGAATAGCAGCCTTTTTTGGAGAGTACTAAAACACTTTAAAAGTGGTATAGACATCTTTGTCATGTCTGATGATGTCACATCCTACAAATATACCTGTGGAGAAAAGAACCCCTAATAATGTGTATAATGAGTTGCAATAGTGCGTACTCCTCTAGTATCATGAAGTAGTTAAGTAGGGGTTTGAATCCTCCACCTGACACCTGTGTGTGGTCGTGCGTGATCTCCTTGGAGAGGAGCAACCTTTTTGGAGAGTAGTTAAACATCTTAAAAGTGGTATACACATCTTTATCTTGTCTGATGATGTCACCATCCTACAAATATACCTGTGGAAACACAAACCACCAGTAATGTGTATAGCCCGTTGTGCTAATGCATACTCCTCTAATATCATGAAATAGTTAGGTAGGAGTTTTAAACCTGCACTTGACAACTCTGTGTGTGTGTTTATGTGTGATCTCCTTGAAGAGGAGCAACCTTACTAGAGAGTAGTAATGCACCTTAAAAGTGGTATACAAATCTTTGTCATGTCTGATGCTGTCACCATCCTGCAAACATACCTGTGGAAAAGACTTCTCCCAGTAATGCATATAACACATCATGTTAATGCATATTCCTCTAGTATCATGATGTAGTTGGGTAGGGGCTTGAATCTTGCACTTGACAACTGTGTGTGGTCTCCTTGGGAAGGAACCTTTTAGGGGAGTAGCAAAACACCTTAAAAGTGGTAAACTACTCTTTGTCAAGTCTGATTATGTCACCATCCTACAAATATACCTGTGGAAAAGCTACTTCCCAGTAATTTGTACAGCATGACATGTTGATGTGTACTCCTCTAGTATCATGAATTAGTTTGGTAGGGGTTTGAATCCTGCACTTGGTGAGTGTGTGTGCTCCATGTGTGTGACAGTGTTGGCCAATGTGTTGGAGGTTTTGCTTTTACTACCGTATGACATATCAGTAGGCATTGCACATGTGAGGTAGCTATGAGGCAAATACATATACATACATGTCACCTCAAGTATTGCATGTGTGGGAACCCTGCTTTATCCAAGTACACAGTTGGCATCTTTGCCAAACTGTGCTGCTGCTTCACAGACCTTAGGTCACATCTGTATGCTTGTGACAAGGCAAGCCACTGCAGTGATGCCTGGCCTAGGTAATCTGTGTCACACACACTCATTACAGTTTCTATTGAATTGTGTGCGTGAGGGTTTATGGCTGAGGTATATGTCAAACTTGTTCAAATGCAGCAGAGTCTGTCAATGATGACTTTGCATTATAGGTGTACAACAACCTTTGTGGACATGCATGCAGACCCCTGATTGCTTATGTGATCCAGCGAGGGATTCCAAAATACCTTAGGGAATGTGATTATCAAAGGAGAGATGATGTAAAACTAGGTTGCATGTACACATCAGTACCTGTTTATGATGTTTGCGGCTACTACCTATGTGGTACTGTGGGGATACTATGTTCCGTAAAGGTGGATGACTATGCTTAGTTTCGCCTATAGCTTTACAGCATGGGTTTGACAACAGGTATCTGTCTGTATGATACCCTTGTGGAGGATGTGTGTGTCACCTGGAGAATGCGGTATAGGCCATAGTATGCATTAGCACACGTGGACAGACATATTCCTACTGTGATTGCTTGTACCTAAGAGAGAGATATGCCGAACAGGAGTGGTCTCAGTAATGGGTGCATCTGAATACCACTGGTTACTGGCATAGTATAGTACCTAAAGGATCCAAATGCTGCTGTGTTTCCTACATCTGTGTGTTAGTTGTCAGGACATCAGCTAATGATTGGTTATGGTCAGGCTGTTGCAGTCATGTATACTACCAGAATGCAAAACAATGACAGATAGTAACAGTATCAGCCACAGCACAGTGTCAAACCATGTCATACACACATGTGTAGTCAGGTTCCAAAATGTGTGTAGTACAATGCATACTGGCCACCAATAGAAACTATGGAGTGTTAGAGCATATCACCCTGCCCATGTGTCCACTATGCACGTACATGCAGGCAGTGCACCTCCACCATTTCCACAACTGTACACCTGCAAATATGTACTACACACATCCCACACATACTGTCCACTCTCTAACACATGTTGCCAATACTGCACACATCAGCCAAGTGGCACGTGGGCGGACAATATACAATTGGAACTAACACTGGTGTAAACAATACTACAATGACAATCATAGCTTTAATGCATCATGCCTGCTCAGCTACACCTTCAAGCATATCATTACGCTCTACTGCTGACAACATGCTAACATTGCTATACTGCTATAAAGACACCCTGTGCATCAGCACCATGGTAGCCTGTTTCTGCATCGATGTTACAGATGAGAGGATGTGGCACAGGTTTGATCATATGCACAGGGTGTTTTGTTGGTCTGCCAGAGGCCTACAGTGAGCCATCCAATCGACATGTGTGTGTGTGTGTGTGTGTGTGTGTGTGTGTGTGTGTGTGTGTGTGTGTGTGTGTGTGGGGCAAGAATAATGGTATGGGCCAATGTTGATGTAATGTGTGTGGGTATGTGTTAGCCCTAGGTGTTTGGATTATGTGTGCGTGTGTGTGTGTGTGTGTGTGTCTGCATGCACACAGTTCCACTATGTGGCTGCCACATTCGTGTACTTGTGGGACAGCCACAGACTGCACCTGCAAGGCTTTACAGATCACCGTCTCTGGCCACAGATATGGTACCTGTGCCTGGCAGGGGTGCTACTGACACTATCAGGTAACAAGCCAGACTGGTTTCTATCCCCAGTGGTAGATGGATGTACACTGGACCCAGGTCCCTGCTGGGACTGTCTAGAGCCACATGCACATGGTCTTCTAGGATGTTCTATGGACAGACCACGCCCAACATTGCTGGGGCTGGTACTGGTACTAAGGGAGCAGCTGTTGCTTGAGGGACATCCGCAGCGACTGCCAGCTGCTGAAGTTGCTGGCATACATCCACGTTGATGACTTAACTGTCCCACACTGTCTTGACACATGAACATGACATTGTGGAGAACATATAGTGTCTCTCCCCAACGTCTATCGGTGACCTCAGTGTAATTGCGGATGGCACCAGCTAGGTCACGGATACTGTCTATTACGGTGGTGTTATGTGCCCTCTGTGCCCTCAGTCCCTGTCTTGTGTACCATTCCATATGTGCCTGTGCCTCCATGACAGCCTGGAACATGCATGAGGTAGTTAGACCTGTGGTATGTCTGCCAGTGGCGTGATGGGCAGCAGTGCTCCGACGAGAACCCCTGGACATCTGCCTATGTAGAACCCTTCCAGACATCTGGGTATGGCTTCTGTGTCGGGATGCATGTGCCATGGATACCACACTGTCCTGGCCAATGCCGGCTGTATGCTGTCCCTCTGCTAAGGGCATTGGTGACGGATGTATTGGCAGTATGACTGTGCGCATGGATGGGGAGGACACTTGTGTAGTGTCAATTGGTGGCCCAACGATAGACCTTGGCAAACATGCCTGTGCCTCAACACACCTATCATCATTGTCACTATCATGCCCAGTGACATCAGTTTCCCTGCTGCATTGAACCAGCCCAGTATCAGCACCTGTGAGAGGGAGACAGGAAACACACTTTACGACCTGTATTTGATGTCAGCACACATGCAGACATGCACACATGAACACATGCACACATGCACACATAAACACATGAACACATGAACACATACATTATCACAAGCCAAACATTTATATCAAATGTGACAGCATGCAGGATGTGTGTTACTCAGCAGCATGCAGTGTGAGTGTAGACAGCCATTGCTAATAACAGTATACATGGCCTTGATGCATGTGTGTTTAGTTCAGTGAATGGCCTCACCTTGGAACGCAATGTGTACATGGACACAACATTGCTATGCAGGTATTAAAAGCCCTGCAATGTCCTGTGCACCATCAGTCACAGGTATACATACCATGGCTGGATGTGTATCAGTGTGTCACATAGATATCCATTTCTTATTAGAGCATATGTGTCTTTAGCAGAAGATTGTGGACACAGGTGTAGCACATGCATGCTATGTATACACACAGGATGAGTGTTGCATATATACCTGATGGAATACCATTGCTCAACATAGCCATTGTACAGTGGTTATGGTGAGTGTAAGACATATTGTGGACTTGCCAGTGCCAGCCATGACATGGCATGCTACCTCACAACCGCAACATGAAACATCACACATACACAATGTGTGTCATGTGACCTATACACCCCATAGCATTACAAGACATATGTGTGTCACTTTCTACAAATGAGGATTGCTGTGCATATTGCATATAGGTGCATATGTCTGCACACACACAACACTGAGGTGCATAGCAATTCATGATATGTGTATTACTATGGCCACTGTAACTGGATGGGGTGAAGTACCATGAGCCATCATCATGCAGCATCATGTGTTCACTCAAGGCTACTAATGTGTGCCAGACTGGCACATAGCATGCTGTATCTGAACTCCAGTACCATGGCTACATTCACCATTTCACGGCCAGTTGTTACATGGGTTTGTGAGGTGCCCAATAGGGGGCATTGCCTAACATGAATGTGTTATGTGTTGAAGAGTTTTGCACAGCCCCATGTGAGGCATCTACCCCTCAGGTATATTAAGTGTGCTGTGTGGATGAGGTTTGGGATACAGTAGTGTGACCTTACAGCAGGTGTCTGAATAAGCCATGTGTAGCATGTTAACAAGTACTGCGTATGACAAAGGTGTGTATATTATGTGCATGTGTATCAACTCTGCCTATCCGATGTCCACTACAGTGTTGCCACAACTGTGTGGAATGCTCTGTGTATTGTATGTGTTTTAGGTAGCTGCCCACATTACTAGGATGTGCATAGTCTCACAGCAAACATGCACAGCATGCATTATGCATAGGTGTGTTACGTGTACATAGCCTACACCTCACCTATGACATGCACATTTAATTAGCAATATTAAAGGTATAACACACTCACCAGCATGGCTCTGTTGCCTTGCTGTCACACCAGAGGAACCTACAAGAATATCAGACACTTTGTCAGCGGCAACAACTGTGGCATTGCTACTGTGTGTTTGCAATCTTACACTAGTACAATGGTGGACAGTCACAGGCCTACAGATTATATTCCTAATTATTAGTATTGCACAACACTAGGCACCACATAGTCTAACTACACAGTACACATCCACATAAACATGCTCTACCAATAGAGGTAACAGTATTCTACAGTTATGCCATATTACCTGCATGCTCCATGTCAGCTTGCTGGGTGGCTCCTGCCTCCATGATGATACATGTTAATTGTGGTTTTTGTTGGCCAGGAGCCACCTGGCTCAGGAGCAGCTCCTCCACTCTGGTGAGGGGGGGGTGGATGGCTACCCCCCCGCCACCTGTGGCAAGCTGTTGTCTGCGGATATGAGACGCACGCTGCCGGACATGTCTAATTAAATCACTGCAGTGATGGCGTACCTGCTCATATGTCCGGTTATGCATGCCTATGTCATTTACCCTACGGACAAGATCTTGCCACAGAGCAGCCCACTCATGCTGGTCGTGGCTGGCTCTGGAGAACAGCAGTGCATAGTGCTGCACCAGGCTCGCTGTGATGGCTTCCTCCTCGGCCATGCTATATGACTGGTTAAGATGGTGGGACATTACCCTGGAAGACAATTAAACAATATGTGTGAGCAAGTCATGTGGCACACGTAGGATTCTGAAGTACAGATATAAATTAACTGCCATATATAGCAACCTATTGGCTGTCAGAAGATACACACTTTCAATACCACATATCAGTTCTCAACACACAGATAACTGACAGTGCCTGGCACACTCTATATATCAAACCATGTTTTGCACAGCAACAAAGTTATAACAGTATGTAAGACTATACAACAGTACATGGCACACTGTATGTAACACAATGCACCACCTAGCCACAGGAGGTATATATCATGCTAATGCATCATGAAATATGTAATCCATTGCAATGAATGTAAAGTCCACTGACAGTATTACCAGTATACCACACTAGTCGTTGATGGCGGACCCCTGCCTAACATATGTGCACATTCGTTAATATAGGTGGCATACTGCTGTACTAGACTGTACATGTTGCTAGATACGCAGTTATATCCTGTAACACACATATGACCGAGGACATGGTACAGGCATACCCACACACACAGCAGACATACATAACAGACACAAAGGTATGGCAACCCAGGTGACCTTTACCTGTGTACCTTACAGTACTGTGTGTCAGTAGTTACCAGACCTTATGCCTGAGGTATGTAATCTGTGAGGACTACAAGGAACACACATAACTGTGGTTCCAATAAATGTGCATGTACACCATACTGTGCTGTTTGGGCATACAGCTTCAGGTAGTACTACATTTCATACAGGAGTTGGATTCACCAGCAGTAACACCCAATAGGCATATATGTACTGCTTTAGCCTACAATGGGACACCCCAGTCGACAACAAGGGACTACGTCAGACCGTATGGCATACTGCTTTTTCTGCCTAACAATTGCATACACATCTTTTGCTGGAATCACAGCTAGGACACATAATACCATGACTGAAACAGTTTCCCACTAAGCTATCACACATATACCAAACTGTGACACATTCACCAACACATGCACCATCACACTCAGTCGACCGCACATATCGATTATTGCAACAAGTACATGTGGGTGTGTATCTCTTCATAGGGGCCCTAGGGCCTATAGAACTCTAGCCATATGCTACCCTGACCTCTGACACACAGGTATTTAAATTACACGTGACCCAGTCAAGCAGAGACACTGAGCTGATTACCTGGGTGTATTCACTATTTCCCATACAGTCTCCAGGATTATTTATGACGACTGCTAATTAAGAGTTTTGTTTGCTATGGATAGTTGGTTAGTTCCAGAGTAGGGAATGTCTCTGAGATAGGAATCTATCCCTCCAGCATGTGTTGTTTATTGTGGTCAAAGGGTTTGGGTCCCTAAAGTGTGTAGCTCGTACAGATTGTGATCTGTTTACGTGGAGCATGTTCAACAGATCTGGGTTCGACATAGCTTAGTATGTCAGTCAGAGGTCACCTCTGGGTAGGCGGCATGGGACACAGTCTAGTTGTGGGTTTGTGTGACAGTCTGCATAGGGCATCTGTTTGATGCTGGTATCACTCTTTGTGAGGTATGTCTGTGTCCCTTCCACTTGCTGTAGATGTCTTGTGAGGTACATACCACATGGGGCATTGTACTCTATACTGGGTTTTATGAGTGTGGAGTAGAGGGGAACACTGACCTATTTTTCCCTGGATGAGACACCTTTTGTGATGACGTGTACATCACTAGTGTGGCACTGTGACTATCGTAGGGGAGACTACTGTCCACCTGTGTCCCATGGTCTCTTATCACACATTCAGTGTTGAGTAGACTGCCACCTATGTGGTAGTTCATGGGTACTGAGTCTTTGCAAGGTGGGATGCCAATACAGTGTCAACAGTGAGCTTGAGTCCATGGCTTTGTCACCAGGCATATGTTGCAGTAATTATGACCCTGTCTCTCTCTCTCTCTCTCTAAATATATATATATATATATATATATATATATATATATATATATATATATATATATATATATATATATATATATATATACACACACATACATATGAACATCCATTGCTGTACATATAGATATAATATAAGCACATATACAGTCCACCTGTCATGGTGGGTATATCAAGTATGGGAAGGTTGTGACATATACAGTTATGTCATAACATTGCACAGTGTTGTGCAGAATGTGTTGAAGGTGTTCTCAGCCCATGTAGCTTTAGCAGGCCTCACTAGCTGCAACACTGCAAACCTGATGCACCATACCCACAGCGTTTAACCACCACATGTCATATACCAGCACTGTATGCTGTCTGATCTGCCACACACTACAACCTACATAGAAATATGCACATAACAACCTTCAACAACATATATATATATATATATATATATATATATATATATATATATATATATCCACCTTTCACAAACAGTTGCAGTATGTCCCTTGCTCAATGCACATGTACAGATGCTAATATATATGCTAATATATCTGACATGGACAGATCTCTCCGTATGTGTGTGCCATACACACAAGGACCACACTGTTGTAAGTACATGTACATCACAGCTGATCTGTTGGGCCTTGCTGCAACAGGAACAGGTGTCACATGTGAGCACATAGTAATATTAGAGGGTGTATACATAGCTGCTAATGCTGAATTAGCATACTAGCCTGGTACAGCTGTTGCCAATGCTAAGCTACACATTAATATGACTATCATGCATTTGTTACTCTGTCACATCCATGTTTGCATAACCGTATGGGCTACTACCCCAAACAGACATTGTACACACTACTGTACAGAACACAGATAACATGGATCAGATGTTTGACATTTAATGCTGAACTACATATGTCACCGTCACATCCCACTGCACACAGCAACACACTCATTTCCCCATTCCAGTGGTTATGCAGGGCATCTGTGCATCGATGCATGCTGCCACATATGGATGATTCAAACTATATAGCGTACTCTTCATTAACATCTACTACATTCCAGTATATACATAGCTGTTACATACCTTTCCTTTGTATGTGTTCGTATATGTTGCTGTATATCCTGGTATACTTTTTTTACCAATATACGTTTCGCTTTCGATATCTCTTTTACTGTTCAAGATTTTTTAAAATAGATTTATATTTCAGAATATATTGTTTTCAATATTTTTTTCAGGTTTTTTTTCTATATTTTTCTTTCAAATTTTTTTCAATATAGTTTCTTTTCAATATATTTTTTCAATATAATTTCTTTTGTCAGTATACTGTTTTTTTTTTTTTCAATATATTCTTTTTGTTATATTTCTTAACTTTACATCACTTTTTCTTTTCTTTTCTCTCTCTCTCCCTCCGTACCTGCAATGGAATGATTGCATGTGTGGACAGCAAGTACAGACTGCTTTTATAGGTATCTGCACATGTGCATGTGATAGCCTCTGTACCAGTTGGTGGCCACCATTTGGCAATTGCATGCAGCCTGCTGTGTGGTATTTGCAGTGCACTGTAATAGCAACCCAGTGCTATAAATTGCTAGGTCAGGTAGGTGTAGCCCTTTCATAATTCCAGAGTGGGGACCATGCTTGTTTGCTGTGGACACTGTTGTGTAAGTCAGAAGGTTGGTATACTTCTTCTTGCTATTGCTAAGGGTGTAGCCAGTTATTTGTATGTTGTACTCAGACCTGAATGTTGCCTCTTCCAGTACACAGTTGACAGTGTAGAATTGTACTCACCCCTAGAAATGCTAACACAAGATACATGGGAGTATGTAGTTTCTTTACAACTTCCACAATTAGCTTCCATACATATGTAGTTATTGCGATGTTTTCATTTGGCACATGAACTGTTTGGGAACAGCTATACTGTGGATATTAATGTACTCACTTCTGCACTGTTTGTGCTTTTTATTTTGTTGACATTATCACAGGATGCTCATGAAACTGGACAATTCCAGTACTGAGTATGCCTACCTACATCCTTGCTGTACCTTGAACACACTGGTATTTTGTACAGTTGGGTGGGGATTGTCCTGCTATGATACTGCGTGGGGGGTTGTGAAGTGCTACTGTAACAGTATTTACTGCTAGAATGTCTGGTTTTGTTATCACGGTCATGTAATGCAATTCCACAACAACTGCTGGTAAAGTTCCACAGAACAGGTTTTGTGTTATGGCATTCCTATCTTTCCTTTACATTCACACATTCTGATGCATGACATATATATTTCAGAAACATCTTGCTGTATATCTACTGTGGCCTAGTGGTACTTCATACAGTCTACTGTGTCCAAGGTCTGGGGTTCGAGACTGACAGTGGTGTTTTATTTTGTTGCTGAGCAGAACAAGGCTCCTCATATGCAGGGTGGCTAAGGCACTTTTAAGCAGTTGTAAGCGGGTTTGCACGGGTTTGTGCGGGTTTGCGTGACACTTAGCAATACTTAGCTAAGCGCACACTTGCGCACACTTGCTCAAACCTGCTTACTGCTGCTTAAAAGTGTTTACTCCTGCTAACCCCCAAGCTCATTTCTTTGAAAGAAAAGAAAATGGGGAGATAGAAAAGTGGTGAAAAGGGGGCACAGAGAGGGAATGATAGTAGGGAAAACAGCTCGGGATGTGCAGGACAGGTGTAGGGAAGGTCCATAGCTGCCCATTTCTTTAACAGCAACAGCTGTGCATATACTAGTAATTTGGAGGGAATTTTGAAACCTTCCACCCCTGAGAGGGGGGGGGGGTGAGGACAACAAAGTATGTTGCACTGCCAATTGAATTTCATTTTCTGTGTTCAGCGGATATCTGTGGAAAATGGGCAGCTATGTATGGGGCGTAATTTTTTTGTGGGAGCAGATTGCCCATTTTTTTTTTTCAGGTGAGAGTGGAATGTGGAGTAGGGGAAGTAGGTATGTTTTGGGAGGTAGGTTGGGGAGGTAAACAGACAAGACAAGATGCATACAGAGGCAGAATATGACACATGGGGTGGGTGAACACAATTGACGGGGAAGGATGTTTGGAAATCGCCAGCCCATGAGCCCACAGATGGTAACAGTGGAACTGAGATCCCCACCCATGGGCAGTCACCACTGCACCTTCACAGCCTGGACGGTGGCTGTGCTGGGGGCTGTGTAGGAGGGGCAGGCTCACTTGTGAGTCACGCCACTCTTGCCTCGAGCTGGCGTAGTGGATCAGTGACTGAACGCTGGATCTTCCTAAGCACCACAGACTGGACCATTTGGATGGTGACAGGTGGCCCTCCTCTGGCCACACTTGCACGGGGGGCGAGCCCCATCCCCTGCAGCCCTTCCACCCAAAGGTGGCACAGGGCCAATGGAGGAGGAGGTCCTGGGCTGGGCACCGGACCTGCTGGTGCCAGGTGCCGTCGCCAGCTGATGTGGGACAGGTGGGTCCGCTGGGAACGGCCTTCCCATACGTTCTGTGTTTAGGTGAATTTAATGACAATATAGCCAACAGCATTCCAAATTAGTTGTAACAGCATGCAGTAATATTCCCATTAACCCAACACACCAGAGTTCCAACAGTTGAACAACAAGCATAACACATGCATATATTGAACGACAGTGGACATTCCAACAGCATGCAAGAATGAATGGTGGCAACAGGCCGCCAAGATTGTGGTGTTTGAACAGGGCACATGCATCAAAGTTATGCAGACATTTATAAACCAATAGGACATATGTCTCAACAAATGTTTTGAGTTTACACATACCCATTGAGGTGTAGAATTGCATTGTTTATGCACATACAGTAGGGTGTAAAAATATACCTCCATTAGCTACTTATATGAACTTATTGTTTACACTGCATTCCTATTGACTGCAGGTATATATCCCCTACATGTATTATTACACTAGGCAATGTCCATTACGTTGTGGGATATGTTTTGCTAGTTCCTTATGTACCTGACCTGGATCTGTTATACAAACTGTCCAGGATGCAGATGTTACTGCTACGCATTTATATATTTTATTTATATTCATATGTCTACATATCTGGATGTGTTCAGGTGACATTATCAGTTATATTTTAACAGCCCCCTACATTTTCTAGCAGCACACTGACATTTCCAGTGCACACAATTACAAGCTACTCATGTGCCAGATTTACCTATACATGCCAGGCTTGAAACTGCAGTTGAGGACTGTATATATGCTTAAGAGATACTGGCACTCCCTTCGTACTCTTTCTATGGGCCTACCCAAGTGTGTGTTGACAGCACTTAATACAACACTACTATTTCTATAATGCAAGAGTACATCTACATTTCAAAGAAGGTGACACAGACACACTACAGGTGTTATACCTTTATTAATTACATTACACACTTTTCTAGTGGCTCTCTCATTTATTTGTTATTACAGTGCATGCAGACATCTTATTCAGGATGTATTATACCTTAATTTATGGTTTACAACACTCTTTCTGGCTCTCTCACTTATTCTATATAACAATACATGCAGATAAATAATTCAGGACTTATTATACCTTTATTAATGGGTTACAACACTCTTTTTATGACTCTCACTTATTTTACATAACAGTTCATGCAGAGAGGTTATTCAAGCCTTATTATACCTTTATTATTGGGCTGAGACCCTTTTAGCCAGGCTGTATCACTTATTTTATATAACAGTACATGCAGAAAAATTACTAACCTGCCTGGTGGTGCAGCCTTAGCAGCCTATCTGCATAGGCTTGTTGATTCACAGCATGGACACCTGCAGCTGTGAAGTAAATGAAGTGATATTGAGACATGCACTAGCAAGTTTTACATACTTCAGTCCATGGCTACCTACTCAGTAGTGGGGCATTTTTCATCCCACAGGCCTCCTGTATCCATTGGTTCAGTAGGTCCTACTTGCGTCTCTTCAGGTCTGCATGGTGATGTCTAACCTGCTCACCAATCTGAGGGATGCCTGTGGCACTGGTGAGTTCATGTGCAAGATGGTTCCAGGCCTCTGCTTTGTATTCCGTGCCCTGGAACTGGCCCTGCAGGAGTCTAGCATCATGACGATGGATGAGGAGCCAAACCATCAGTTTTGACTCCTCAATGCCCCACCGTTGGGCTCGGAAGCGGGAGCCCTTTCCGACACCAGCAATTGCTGACTGCATATGGAAGCTGCAACCAGTTATGGTGAGTATTCCCGCCTATGGAGCTTAAATATGCCTCATTTCCCGCACTTATTTGTGATTGGCCAGATTTGAAAGTTCTCAACTGAGTGCACACCTGCTTAGCACTGGGTAAACTTTGATTCATATGTATATGTGTGTTGACAGTCCATGAACATCTAATGCTGTCATGGCTTAGTGGGTTAGTACTGTCATCATGGTGCACACTATCCCGGGTCCGAGACCTGGCATTGCTTTTTTATTTTACTACTGGCCTGACCGGTAGGGGGTGTGGCTGGGTTTAGCCAACTTTGCTCAACTTTGCCCAATGTTGCTGTACGTTTACCAACGTTGCCCGACGCACTAGTTAGTGCGGTGCGCAGCTTCACGCAAACATGTTTGGTGGGATTTTTGTTTGTTTACTGGGATTATAGAAGCATACCTCTATATTGGCCAGATTTACTCAGAATGGTAAGATTTTACCCTCTTATTTTTGGCCAGATCTTCATAAAATTTGTGTTTTTCTGGCAAATAATTGAAGACTGAAGCCACTAAATAATGCCAGACACTTGAGTTTCAGGCTTTATATCCTTCAGAAAATACATGTTACCTCAACACCTTTTACTCTAGCAACTTTTTAAGTTTATAACAGCGATTTTTAAAATCCATCCCTATGTGAGGGACTTTGTCCCCTCATTATTTTTGTCTTTGTCCAGATTTCTTATGCTAAGAGGTTGAGAGCTATGATAAGAAGCTGAAGGCTACTGAGTCCTCTGACTATAATGCCTTGCTATTTACCACTCTAGACTGTATCTCCCCTCTCAAGGAGGTAATGGCCAGCTAAGTCTGGTGTGAAGTTATGAATAGCCTTTTAATTATCTGGGTCACATTTGAAGGAAGATAGCATATCATACTGCTGTATCTGTAAAGGGAAATTATTCCATTAAGAGACAGAGATGCTGAGTAATGAATTTGTCTCGCCACATTTTTTTACTTATCTGTTAAAGCTGGTTTATATCCCTTGTGTTGCTATTTTTGGGACTTTTTGATTCAAGATACAAAAGATTCTTTCATCAGGTTCACATCTATATAATACCAAGCCACCTTGCAATCCTGTCTACCTTTCTATTCTCCCTAAATTCCTTTCATAGGCATTTTCGGTGGAACAGTGGCACTTATGGTAGTGATATATATCATACTATTTCCCCTGAATGTGAAAATCCACCCATATGCAAGTGTCACCTATACTGCTGTCTCTGTTTCTATATACTAAACTACTACCACTTTTATCATCCAGCATTGACCCCATTCTAAAATTAACCAAAAAGTACCAAGGAAGTCCCACTCATCCTGAAACTAACTGAAAATATAACATTGCTGGCAAGAGCAAGTATCACTAATCAAGAACCGCCTAAAAGACTGCATAGAAAGTATCATCAGTATATTTAATACGCTTGCAGTAGCCTATAAGAGTATCTCATACAGTGCCTATCTCATCTTAGTCAATCACCCTAGTAATACCCCACCCACCCATAAAAACAGCCTGCACTTCTACCCTTCTATCTCCACATAAATCTGTGAAGCTTTCACCACTATCCACAATTTCAAACTCCATACCGCTAAAACATTCCCGTAGCAATTCTAGGTGCACACCAAATTCTCCAACACCCCACAGCACTACTAGCCAGCTACAGCCTATTCTCACAGTGCTACCTCGTTGCTAATAAATAGATTTCTAGAATGATCCAGCAACTGTTTTTCATTCAAAATTTTTCATTCAAAAATGCTTAATTCACATGTACCCATCATTACTCTCCTCAATGCTTTTGTTCACATCACAAATTTTCAGACTGACATACAGCCACTGAACTACTCTCCCACCAACCTGCACTTCCACAAACTCTATGCCACTTTTCATTTCTCTTCTATACCTTTTGAACTATACACACACTCAGTTCTAAACATACATACCTTTAAATATATAAAAAACAAATAAGACATTGTGACTTCCCTAGCCACACATACAAAATGAACCCAAGTACTATTACTCACATCAAAACAAAACCACCAAGCTTCTCTTAAGTGGTGGCATGCATTCAAATACAGGACCAGCACAAATTTGCAAACTATCATCTCTCAAACAAACAATAAACCTCTCTCCCCTAATCTAACATCAACCTCCTACTACTGAACATAATCTAAGTGTCTGTAACAAAACCCAAGACCTCCATACATGCCTATCAACTTATGGCCCCGAAATTGTTGTCACAACACATACATAGCTAAAGCCAGAAATACCTGTCAATACAGTTCTGCCCCCTGGTTTCAATATGATCAGAGTAGATAGATTACAAAAATGGGAAGACTGAATAACAGTCATTTTCAAAAACACATTAGAACTAACTCCATATCCTCACAAACTCCCACAATTTTATAATGTAGAGGCTCTAGTCACCCATCTAAAACTCATTAATAGCAAGACTGTCTGTCTAATAAGCTTTTACATCCCCTTAGAAACAATCTAGTCATATTAGAAGAAATTCTGCACTGGCTCTAAAGTAACGTAAAAAAACCCCTCTAATTTTATGTAATCTAAACACTGATTGGAAAAAAGACAAACAAGCCTAAATTTGAATCTTCTCAATTTCTCAAACTAATACATGATACCACCATAATATATACAAACACAGGTAAGAAACAACAGTAGACTGGATCCTCATAAATAAACCCAATGATATTAATGCTAGTAGAACCCTACCTGACACTGTTAGTGACACCCTACCCACTTATATAATCAGGCAGTGGATTAGCAGTCATCAGCAAGTGACTTACAAACAAGAATGTAACTAAAGAAATTTCAGCCCAGATTTCTTTATCACTACTTTAAAGGGACTCTCTAAAATCACTACCACTTGACAAGGCAGTCACTTATTTCAACAAAAAAATTCCTGAATACACTAAACAATTTGGCCACACTGAGAACAAAAATAGTTAGATCAATAGCTAGACTTTGTCTAACAAAGTGCACCAAGCAATTCTTCTGGTCCCCTTCAATAAGCACATCACACCGAATGCCATTTGACAACCTTTATAAAAACTTCCATAATATAACTTTGATCACCAAAATTATTAATTACAACTAGACACAATATATTTGGTTCTAAACACAGCATATGCATACTTGTAATGTTAATCAGGGCCATGTACCTACTCACCCTGTCCAAGCAAGCAGCGTTCATACCTTTGCTCACTTACCTTACTTATGTAGCAGCGTCCCAGACTCACTTCATATCCCATTTACCAAGTAAGCAGCATCCATACCTGCACTCACTTACTTTACTTATGAAGCAGCGTCCCATCTCACTTCATACACCATTCATTGAATTACCTTCCACCAAATAAGCAGCATTCTTACCTCAGCTTGCTTGTCTATTCAGCAAGCTTCCTCCAGCTGCTCATTTTCCTTTCCCCAGATCCTTGAAATGAACCCATATACCAGAGGGGGGAGAGAAGAGGGCAAGCATGTTCCTCTTCTCTGCCTACACCAACTGATAAAAAAACTCCAATCCCCACCAACCCACCAACAAAAAAGGGGGGGTGGGTAGCAAGTTCACACCAAAATGTGATTGCTTACCCAAATACATTTGTCGAAACCTCTTAAGCCCCTCCCCACCCTTACCTCATTTCCTCCCACACATCCCTCCCCTCCATTTAACCCTTTCACCTCCCCAACCCAACTAACTCACTAATATATCAATCTAACCCCTCTTGAAGATGTCCAAAGACAACTTGGTTTGTTGCCAAACCTCATTTGTCCTGGCCTCCTTCAATAAACACATCACATTGAATGACATTTGACGACCTTTATTAAAACTTCCATAACATAACTTTGATCACCAAAATTATTAATTACTACTAGACACAATATAGTTGGTTCTAAACACAGCATAAGTATCCTTGCCATGCTAATCAGGGCAGCGTATCTACTCACCCTGTCCCTGTAAACAGCGTTGATATCTTTGCTCACTTAACTTACTTATGAAGCAGCATTCCAGACTCACTTCATATCCCATTTACCAAGTAAGCAGCATCCATACCTGTACTTGCTTACTTTACTTATGAAGCAGCGTCCCATCTCACTACATACACCATTCATTTAATTACCTTCACCAAATAAGCTGCATCCTTACCTCCCCTTGCTTATCTGTTCAGCAAACTTCCTCTAGCTGCTCATTTTCCTTTCTCCAAATCTTTGAAATGAACCCAGACACCAGAGGGGGAACAGAAGAGGGCAAGCCTGTCCCTCTTCTCCACCAGCCAACCTGACCAGGTTGTGCCCCCTCCCCCTTACCCACATTTTCAACCAACTACCTCCCATAAAGGGAAGGGTTAAGCCAAACATCATTCAGTGTACCCATCATCTGTAAAGTACTTTAGAACCTCGAGTAATCACCAAATTGATTTTCCTTTCTTAGTGAATCAGCCATCTAGTAATCCCACCGTCATACCCACTATTCCAAAGAAACATTCGTAATCCCAAAACCACCCAACTACTAACTTCAAGACATTCATGAAAAGGCAATCACACAATTTGTAGCCCACTGGCCCACCATTTATCAAGCGCCAGCCTTTACAACCAACTTACTTTGACACTAGTAATGTCCCAGTTTTTACACTAATGAAACCTACCCTACCCCTGCAGCATGTGAACCACTATACAAGATTTAGCAGTTAGCATAACCCTAACACCCACACAACTGAAGTAATAGCTGCCTACTCTTCCTTGTTCCACTGTAGTAACCCACCTTGTTGACAAGCCTGCATCATATCAATCAACAATCCAACCCCGATATATTATCGCCTGGCAGCTATAATACAAAGTGACCCAGCTAGTAACAACCCTACCATATATAGTACTTATATGGCTACCCCAAGCTCCTGCCACACTCATGTAATCTTCTAACTAACCAGAGATGCCACAGCTAACAGCTCCAGTGACCCATATTGCCACCATAATATCGCCATGAAACTGGACCCTACTTTTAAAAGTCAGACATATACCACCCACCTCCTATCAGCACATCATCTGGTGCCATGGCTACTCACTCTAAAGACTTCAACCTGGTATGTAACATTAGAAACCTGCTTAAAAGACTGCCTGTATAACCCCTTGAACACAAATGTATTTATTTATTTATTTATTATTTTACATTTGTTGACCGGGATAGTCCAGCTGGGTGTAAGCTCATTTTCAGCGGACGCCCGGGGAGAAAAGCTCCAATAAAACAAAAACAGCACTGACAGGTACAGTGTCAGTTTTACATAGAATTTAACAGAACTATCCAGAGACAATAAAGAAAGTACAATAGCCAATAGGCACTTTAGCTAAAAGGAGAAAGTTATTACAATATAGTAAAGTCATACATATATATATATATATATATATATATATATATATATATATATATATTTTTTTTTTTTTGAGGGCAGGGGTCCATCTTTAGTTGATCATTTGAGTATACTTTAATACGTGTACATATGTATACTCTTACAAAAGAAAATGAATGATCAAATTATACTCTTATTGTAGATAGATGGCTGCAGTGGTGCAACGGTTAGCGTTGCCACCTCATAGCAAGAGGGTCTCTGGTTCGATCTTCAGCTGGGTATGCCTTCTGTGCAGAGTCTGCATGTCCTCCCTGCAGTCGCATGGGATTCCTCCGGGTTCTCTGGTTTCCTTCTACATCCTAAAGACATGCTGTAGATGGATTGGATACTCTAAATTGGCCCTAGGTGCGAGTGTGCATGTGTGCCTTCCATGGAAGGTTGGGCTCCAGGCTGGCAACTCAACACTGTAAAACTCCACTGCCAGTCATGCATAGACAGGTGGTCTGCTGTGGCAACCCCTTACCGGGAAAAGCTGGAAGAAGATACTCTTATTGTAAGTAGCTGGTAGGTGGTGTTAACAAGTGGGAGTGGGGTATACATGGAGACTATAAAATTTAGGGGATAAAATCTGATGTGGGCTTATGTGATATTAGCCTGGCTTGGTGCAGGAGCAGAGCCAGTTGTTAGTGAGGTGGTCTTTGAGCAGAGTTTTGAATTGATGTAGGTTGTTAGCATTTAGGATGTGTTGAGGGATTGGGTTCCAAAGTTTAGAAATCTGGTGGGAGTAGAGGGCATCCCTGGCTTTGTTGTTGGTTTTGGATACTTGGAGGAGTGTTTTGTGTGAGGATTGGAGTTGCCAACTGTTGGCATATGGTTGAAGTAATTGTTGTAGGGCTGGGGTTCTGTTTGGCTGGTATATTAGTTGGTGAGTAAAGGCAAGTTGGGTATATGTTAGTTGTTGTGGGAATTTTAGCCAAGTTATTTGTTGTAGGACAGAGCAGTGGTGGGACCTATATGGGGAACTAGTGATGAACTTGGCTATTTTATTGAAGGCTGATTCAAGTTTGGTAAGGTCAGTTTTGATACGGTTTGTAAAGATGGGAGAAGCACAGAGAACAGTAGATAAGAGATGAACGGCTAGTTAGGAAAGGAATAATTCGGTAAAGAGAGCCTAGTTTAATGTGTGTGTTTTTTAATGGTTTGAGGGAGGTGTAGGTTGAATTTTAATTTGTTATCAAGTGTGACACCTAGTAATTTGGTATGTGAGCTGGTGTTTATGATTGCGTTGTTGGAGGAGTGGATTTGAAAAGTGGTCGAGGGATTGGGTGTTTTGGTGGGGAGTAAGAGCATGAGTTTAGCCCTGTTTGGGTTCAGTATGAGGTTAGTGTTAGTTAGCCAGGATTCTACTTCTAAGAAGGATTGTTGTATTATAGCCTGTAGATGGGTTAGAGAGGGGGTGGAGCATATTAGGGTAGAGTCATCTGCATATTGGATGACAGAGGTGAGAGATGTGGATTTATGGAGTTGATTTGTGAAGATGGTAAAAAGTTGGGGGCCTAATATGGAGCCTTGTGGAACTCCTATGTTAACAAGGAGAAAAGATGAGTCAAAGAAAAACCCTTAATAAGTCTGGAACCCTGGATCCTGTCAACTGTAGCATATCCCAGTAGCCTACACAGCTCTGGATGTGCAATAACCAGATTAATGCAGGGAATAGTTTACTCCAGAAATTTTAATGATCTAACACTAAGGTCCAGAAAACTAGGACCCCTTAACCTAGTTCCTGACCTCCCAATCCAGCAATAACCCAATCCCAGCAATGAAGTACTCTATATGCTCAACCTTAAACCTCCCCAATTCCTCATTAACAAATGGCAAAAAGGCCACCGTCCAAAATTAGTAAATTAACATAACACTATCCCCGGTGAAAATACTAAATTTACCACTAAATCCTCCCTGACCAACTGGAATGTCCCGCCCTGTGTACAAGCCTGAACCAAATAACACAACTTGTCCACCAGTCTCCTACACACTGAAGGCTGCAACACGAATTGACCAAGCTAACACCTCTACCATATACTTGAATTATGAAGCTGCACCAGAGTCCTGCAGCAAGCGTATGGTTCTGCTAACCAAGCCTGACAACCAGCAAGCTATACCACAGACATATCAATCCAGAAAATAGGCCCTATTTCCTCAGTCTTCCCCAACTGAAAGCATAATGCCTGCTAAGTTGAGAAACACACCAAAATCCCATATCCCTTGTATTTCCCCTTTAAAGCTTCCTTTCAATGTGCCCTCTGTCATCCAATAATATATTCAACCCTAAACATCCGCTAGTAGACATCAAAACAAGCCTTGCTTACTTAACAGTAATCCGCCTGTGCAGTCTTTGCTTACCACTCCAGCCAACAGCATGCATCACCTTTAGGTCACCAACTGATGTGACTCACTGCACCTTTTCCCAACTGCACTACACATCATTACAGCTATGGCACAATGTCCAATATATGCTCATCCCTCATTGATCTGTAAAAGAAAGGAAACTGTTAATGCACTGCCCTAAACCAAAATATCTTCATTTTAAATGCTATCAAGGGGACCCACCACCATATTCCTTCAACACTATCTGAAGCATGAGTTAGGGCATCCCTTCTCTCTCTCTCTTTTTTTTTTTTTTTTTTATGATATAGCCTGCCTTCCTTCCCCATTGAAACTGTTAATAAGCCGTACACCATTAGTATGTGCCATTAGCTAGTTTCTGACCAGGGTACTACTTCCTAATTCACCCAATGATACCACCTTAAGATCAGACACTGACTTCCTGTCTGATGGAAGACATCACAGACCCTCAACAAACACCATTTAACAACCAGATGGGTAAGGAAATCACCTCCAAGGTTCTACCCGTCCAAAAGGATGGCTGAACTTGGTTGGTTTGTAAAAGCCCTGGATCCAGTAGCCTATTAACTAACTTCATATGGTGTTATGATTATTGTGACTCCCACCCCTTTGTGTAAATCCCACCCACCCCATAAACAATCTCCAACACTGTTGTACCCTTCCATAAGTAACTCTGCATTGACCCCCACACTACCCCAACTACAGCAAATCTGATATGACTCACTGTAGTCGAAGTAGCATTACCTGTGACTACAATGTGCTCCATACACCCTGCTTTACCATAACTGAAACCACCCCCTTGTGTTCTACCTTATGCTATTTGCCATATGCCCATGACCCTCCCCCTATTCATCTGCCCCAAAGTCTTTGGGGAACAGAAGTCAAAACCTGAGCACATTCCAACACCTCCACCACAAACCAAAAGGGATGCAAAATCCCCCATACCCATCTACATGATTCTAAGGCTGAAAAAAAACTGAAACAATGTAATTTTGTGCCTTCAGTCCTCATATCCCAGTGATCCACCCCTCCTATCACAGCAAATCCCAGCCCCTACATGGGACCTAACCTAACAAAATTCCACACACCTAAGTCCGTTCACATGTCCACACAGTACCCTCTATATCAGCACAGTTAAAGCTAGGAATGAGGAGGTTAGCATCCCAACCCAAACCCCCCAATGGTATCACTACCTGTGGATGTTCAACCAGTCACCAACTTTCCTGCAGCCACAATCATCATCTGATAAGACCACCTCCTTTGAACCACCGACCGATCCGAAGACTGTGTTGGCGCCATCTTTGATCTCCTTGCCTAGCGAGTCACCAGCCGAAACCATCATAGAAGTACCATCTACAAAGACAAACAAATGTAAATCATCTGAAATTCACAACACATTAACCACCATGCCAACTGAAATATAAACATTAATTATTGCCTTCCCAAACTCCGGATAATAAAATTACCAGTTTAACATTACCTTTCCTGAAGAGTTTGAAGTATAAGCTCACATGTCTGTCATTTTCCAACATCGCCCCCTCACCAGCTAGGACAGCACTGCACTAAAAGAACTGCCCCTATTGCTTACCCTGATTTTAATATTTATTCTCCTTAACAAAGTAAAATGCATCACGCACTGGTACATTCTATTAGGGCGAGCCCTGGAGTAGCCTTCCAACTGTATATATTTACTCTCACTGAGAAATTCAATAGCATAACAGGTTTAACACTAATCTAAATGTTCGGCAGGGTATAAAGACTGGAATTCAAATGTCTGACTGTTCTGAACTGCAGTCTGTGGTGATTTACCACTCCTTAGCCAAAAGATCACAATTAAAAAAATTGACCAAGATATGAAACAAATCTGGGCATTCTACAAAAGTCTGAACAGTTGAGAAGTATGGCCGACAACAAGTTTGCAAGCCAGACAGATTATCTGTACTACAGCTACATGAAGGCTTATATCCAAATAGACCAAGTAGTACCAAATAGCTCAGAAACAACTACTTGAACCTTCCCACTCCCCGAATCCCTGTTTATGTCAAGATTTAACAATGACAACTTTAAAACAAAATTCAGCCCCTTCATTTCTGGTATTTTTTTTTTTTTTGAAGCCACAATTTTTCTGCTAAACTGGTGAGTAATATCAATTGATAGTCCTAATCATCTATGCTAAAATTCAGGATGACCACCCTGAAGTAAATGGCATGCATTTTGTGGCGCATATCCTTGAACTTCTACAAAGCAATATGCACATTAAAATTCATGCAAGCAGTTCACCCAACTATATCAGCAATGATATAATGAACATTCATTGCAGTGGACACTTAAAATTACCTGTGCCATTCAGCCTAATTTTTCTTTTTATGAAGATTCTGTGCATCCAATTTTGTCACAACACTGTCCTTAAAATGAAAATGCAGCAGCACATCACAGATTACCCATGCTATGCCTAGCTCCACTCGTCCTACTGAGCTGACCGTGGTGTCCACCATTTGTTTTTTAGTTAATACCAAACAACTGCCATGGTCGTTACCGCTACCCCGCACATATGCAGTAAGCAGCCAATATGTGGAATAACTCTTAGCCCGTGAAAATGTCTCATCAGAAAGTTAGTACATTGTAACCAGAAGCCGAGACAGACCACATGCATAGACCATGAAAACCAATCCTAACCCCTCTGACAAAGACCTACGGCTCCAAATGAACCCACCCAAATTCTGTGAACTTTCAAACCTCAGCAATGTTTCCTCTCTTCTTTTTTATAGCCTGAAATGCTCATCAAAACAGGCATGAGGGGATGTCTTTTTTTTTTTTTTGATATGCCATCCCTCTGCCAATGGCACTCCCAATCCCGGGTCCGCTCTGACCACCGCCAAGAAAGGAACCATCATAGTGTCAACTCCCCTGTCCTTATTTGTTTTGTTTTGTTTTTTGTTTTTTTATAAATAAGCACATCAACCAGCCAAGCCCGTATTCCCTGCATGCAACAAACTGCTTGACAACAAGAAGTAGGCAGACACACCCAGCCATGTCCGAACATCTCTGCAGGCGACAGAACTACTCAACAGCAAGGACCAAAACCCAGGGCAATGCCACCCAGCCCCAACAAGGCAAGTGCCCCCAAAACAAGCAAGCAACAACATGCAGCCACCACTTTTCTCCCTTTTTTCCTTTTAATATAAATGGAACCAACTACTTCTCAGCCGCAAACCACACAGACTCTGAGCCAACTCAGAACTGCATCTCACAAGACACACTGGCTGCAATGGGACTCCAAGCCATGAAATGCTCCACAAGACGACATCATAAGCTCAAGCAGGAAAGACGCCAATGAAGCACTGATAGGCCTAGCCAAACCACCATCTGCCCACAATTGCAAACCCTGAAAACTACGCTTTGTTCGAGACACACAGATTTACCTTGATGATGAGGAAGACTCGTAAGCCAACAGCTGCACTAGGAAGAACGCTCTCAGTACTCCACCATCTAGCAAACCAGCCACCCACTATCACATGCAACAAGTGAGTTCTTCCATTTTTTAATACTGTAGGTGACTCACTGTACCGTGATTACGTCTCTAAGTTTTGGAATGCCTTCCTACTACACCTGGTGCATCCAGGTAAACTAAAGTCAGTCAAGAACCTGTTAAACATAGTGAATATTTTATGTAATACTATTTTAAAAAAGATAATAGTGTTCTTCACTTAAGAATATCACAGATCATGTTAAAGAGACTCAAGGTCCATACTCCACCAACGAACCACATGCCGACCATCCCCTACTCTTGAGCCCACCCCAAGAGAAATAAATACAGAAATACATACCTACATACCTGCCACCAACCAGCATCTAGAGGCCTACCTTACCCCTGACATATCTACAGATCATCATGGGCATATCCTGCCCTTAGCAAGTTCACGCCAAAATGTGATTGCTTACCCAAATACACTTGTCTAAACCCCTTAAGCCCCTCCCCCACCCTTATCTCATTTCCTCCCACATATCCCTCCCTCCATTTAACCCTTTCACCTCCCCAACCCAACTAACTCACTAATATATCACCCTAACCCCTCTTGAAGATGTCCCAGGACAACTTGGTTTGTTGCCAAACCTCATTTCTTAATAAAAAGGGATCATGCATAGAAAACATAGAAGAATAGCAAAACCCTTTCATCCTTGCAATACTATTGATATCTAAGGAATCTAGCTAAAAATATATACTCAAATACCTAACTGACCAGAACCTCCTCTCTCCCATTCAGCATGGATTCTGACCTTATCAAAGTAACATAGCTACCCTCCTCAGCTTTACCAACACAGCCAATGAACTCCAAAGCAAGAGCAAACTAGTTTTGAGCATCTTCCCTGACCTACCAAAGGCATTTGATACAGTTCTACACCAAAAACTTCTTTATGAAGTTGCTCAGAGTCTCTAGGTCTCAGTGTTCAAACTCTAACTTGGTTTCACAGCTACTTATCTAATAGCAAACAAGTTGTAAAATGACACCACGACTACACCAACTTTCTTCCCATCTCATTCGGTGCCCCCCATTAATCAGTTACTTTAATATCTTTATTAACAATCTACACTCTACTTCCAAAGATAATGCTACACTTATCTGCTCTGCTCAGGCACTATCCTCCTACAAAACATCAATTAACAAGCCTTCTTGTCCACTGAATCCTGACTAGATAACTCAGACCTACTCAGAAGCCCCCAAAAAGACAAAATTATGTTATTTATCCTTAAAATCTATCTAGAACAAACTCATTCATTCCTCATTCTGTCACCTTACACCAAATTAGAATGTGTGTCTCAATCCAAACTCATCAGAATATTAATTAATAATCATCTTAGATATGAACACCACCTTTTTCAAGTAATCAAAAAACAAATTGGAAACTAGGTTTCCTCTATTGGGTATTTTTTTTTCTTACTGACAATTACAGAAATCAACAGCAAAAACATATCCACTCATAGGTTCATAGGTAGGTACTAGGCTATTCATAGGTTCATAGGTTGGTACTAGGCTATCAGCCCTAGGGCCTATACAAGCCTAGCCATAACAATTCCCTGGCTATTTCTTCCCACACTATTTACTTCCCTGGACCCCTGTCTAGCAGGGCGACTGACATGATCCCCGGGGTGAATTTCCTTTCTCCCATCCAATCGTCAAGGTTCCTTTTGAAGAGGACCAAAGAGACACTCTGCTTGACATGTATGGGCAATCTAGTCTAGAGTCTGGGGAGTCTCTGGGTCAGGAACCTATCCCTCCAGCATGTTTTGTTTATTGTGATGACAAGGTTTAGATCCCTGGAGCGTGTGGCCCTGAGGGATTGGGATTTCTTTAAGTGTTGCATGTCCAACAGCTCTGGGTTTGACATGGCCTTGTATGTTAAGCAAAGATCACCTCTGAGTAGACGATATGCGACAGAGTATAGCTGGAGTTTTTTAAGGTGGTCAGCGTAGGGCATCTGCTTTAGGCCTGTGATTCTTTTAGTGAGGTATTTCTGTGGCCTTTTCAGTTGTTGCAGATGTCTTGAGAGGTACATTCCAAACGGGGCATTGTATTCTATAATGGGTCTAATGAGGGATGAGTACAGTGGGACAATGACCTCCTTTTTTCTGGATGAAAAGCCCTTAGTGATGAGGTGTGCCACATAGAAGGATTTCCTGACTGTTGTGGCGATGTGGTTATCGAAGGTGAGACCACTGTCCACCTGTGTTCCTAAGTCTCTTATCAAACTTTCGGCTTTTAGTGTACTGCCACCTATATGGCAATTCACGGATACATGTTTTTTCCCAAAGGGGATAACTATACATTTCTTGGCATTGAGCTTGAGCCCATGGCTCTGGCACCAAGCATCTGTTTCTGTAAGGCCCTTTTGTAGAGTATCCACATCATTTGGGGATTAATATAATGGCTCCCAGTTTGCAGTCATCTGCAAACTTTGTTATCCAGAGTCCCTTAGTGTTGGCCTGTACTTCAGAGAAGTAGATGCCAAACAAGAGCAGTCCCAGGACTGAACCCTGAGGTACTCCACTTGTCACATATCTGGAGCTGGATCTGGAGTTGGCTACTTTTACAGTGTGGGTTCTATCAGTAAGCCAGTTAGAAACCCATTGGGTGACGTAGGGATTAATGCCCAGCTTAGTAAGTTTATCTATGATTCCAGAGTGGGGGGATGGTGTCAAAGGCCTTGGCAAGGTCTAGATAGGCTGTGTGGACCACCTTACCCTTGTCCATGGCTCTGTAGACTGATTCGAAGAAGTCAATCAAGTTCAGGAGACAAGATCGGCCCTTCACGAACCCAAACTGGGTGGGGTCCAGTGTTTGAAGGTTGCCAATGTCTTTGTTTATAAGTTCCATGATAATACGCTCCATGGCCTTGCAGATAAGGCTTGTCAGACTGATGGGATGGTAGTTTCCAGGATCCAAGGTGGATCCTCCCTTGTGGAGTGGGATAACTGTAGCTGTGCACCACTCAGTGGGCACAAAACCTGAGGTGAGGCTATTGGCCCTAGGGCCTATATAAGCCTAGCCAAAAAGGTACCCTGACTTTCGCCACCCAAGAAAATTATTTTCCTGTGCCCCTGTCAAGCAGAGCCACAGAAGTGATCGCTGGGGTGAGTTTCCTATTTCCCATCCAATCATCAAGATTTTTCTTGAAGATTGCTAATGAGGAGCTCTGTTTGACATAGATAGGTAGTCTGTTCCAGAGTATGGGAAGTCTCTGTGACAGGAATCTATCCCTCCAGCATGTTCTGTTTATTGTGATGACAAGGTTTAGATCCCTACAGCATGTAGCTCAGAGGGATTGGGATTTCTTTAAGTGGAGCATGTCCAACAGCTCTGGGTTTGACATAGCTTTGTATGTTAGGCAGAGATCACCTCTGAATAGGCAATATGCGACGAAGTAAAGTTGGAGTTTTTTGAGACGGTCTGTGTAGGGCATCTGTTTGAAGCCAGTAATGCTCTTTGTGAGGTATTTCTGTGGCCTTTCCAGTTGGTGTAGATGCCTTGTGAGGTACATACCAAAAGGGGCATCGTACTCTATAATGAGTCTAATGAGTCATGAGTAGAAGGGAACAATGACCTCTTTTTTTCTGGATGAGAAACCTTTTGTGATGAGGTGAGCCACGTAGAAGGATTTCCTGACCACTGTGGCGATGTGATTATCAAAGGAGAGACTACTGTCCACCTGTGTCCCAAGGTCTGTTATCACACTTTTGGTGTTAAATATACTACCACCTATGTGGTAGTTCATGGGTACAGAGTTTTTACCAAAGGGGATGACAATGCACTTTTTGGCAATGAGCTTGAGGCCATGGCTTTGACACCAGGCATCTGTCTCAGTGAGGCCCTTTTGTAGGATATTGACATTGTTAGGAGTTTTGATTATGGCTCCTAGTTTGCAGGCATCTGCAAACTTTGTTAGCCAAAGACCTTCTGTGTTAGCCTGTACTTCAGAGAATTAGACACCAAACAGGAGAGGACCCAGGACTGAACCGTATGGTACTCCATTTTTGTCACTGGTCTGAAGTTGGATTTGGAGTCTGCTACTTTCACAGTGTGAGTTCTGTCCATGAGCCAGTTGGCAACCCTTCTTGTGACACAGGGATTTATATCTAGTTTAGTGAGTTTATCTATAATTCCAGAGTGGGGGATGTTGTCGAAAGCCTTGGCGAGATCTAGATAGGCTGTGTGAACCACCTTGCCCTCATATATGGCTTTGGTGACTACTTCAAATAAGTCTATCAGGTTTAGTAGACATGATCTGCCTTTTACAAACCTGAACTGGGTGTGGTCCAGAGTTTGGAGATTACCAATGTCTTTGTTTATGAGTTCTCATGATGATATGTTCCATGGCCTTCCAGACCAGGCTCGTCAGGCTAATGGGGTGGTAGTTCCCGGGGTCCATCATGGCTCCCCCTTTGTGGAGTGGGATAACTGCCACTGTGCGCCATTCAGTGGGCACAAAGCCTGAGGTGAGGCTATGATTGAACATGGTACTTAGGTGGGGTGCCAATTCATTCTGTAGTTCGTGTAGAACGCAGCTTGGGATATTGTCAGGTCCCATGGATGCTGTGTTCTTGGCTTTGGAGAGTGTGCTTTTACCTGTGCAGTCTTGATTACAGGAACTTTGCATTCTTCTAGTATAGAGATGGGACCTCTAGGGGGTGAACGGGGGGGTAAAGTTAGCAATTAACCTATCTGCCAGGATGTTGGCAATATCAGTTGGTTCTGTATATTTAGTGCCAGTGTGCTGTAACTCAGAGCAGATCTGAGTGTTGCCATTGAGATTCTTGACATAGCTATAGAATGCTTTGTGGTTGTCTTTAGAGACATTGGCAATTTTATTTTCAACCCTTATGAATCACCTGTGTTTACTAATCTAAACACCACACTAAAAGCAAACTAGAAATGACCTACAATATTTTTTAAACAAAAATACTCTTAAAGTGTACTTCGTGTTGGAACATATCAAAACATATATAGTTTCAGTACAAAATCTCTTTAACTCATTAAATTTTTTAAAGTATGATAATTTCAACTTCATCAAAACAAAAAAAAAAAAAATTAAAACTGAAAAATGGTAACCAAGACCTATAAGAAATTCCCAATTTAATTTAATTAATTTTTATATCCTTTTTTATATATCTTTTTAGAGTATTTTTATAGAAGAAGAATTCTAATCAAATAATCATATTATAATTATAATAAGACAATTAAAAGTCCTATCAAAAAGTTATAAAAAAGGGAAGAAAAAGATAAAAGAAGAAGATTTAAACATGTGTCTGAACTTACATGAAACCACCTAACACAGGAATAAATTAATAAATATAATATAATAATTTGAATAAGAAAAAAAATATAAATAAAAAATAATAATTAAATATTAATTGAGAGAGAAATTGTTGAAGTGATTCAAATAAGAAATAAAAAAAAAGAAAGTTGCTTCAGAAGCTATTATTTGACCTACAATAAAATTACCAAATTTGTTGCAAATACCCCCTAAAACACTCACCACTGCATACTCCTAATAGATCTTAATTGGCTTGAACTTCTACACTACCTTAGCTTCTTACAGCTAACAATAGACTGCAGACTAATATACTGCCTGAAAAATGCCCAGCTCTACAAGGTACAATGCAACCTTACAGTACAAGCAGAACACTCAGACACAGCAACAAAACACTACTCTCCTTCACAAAATCAAACAATTCTGCCAGTGATTCACTCTACACTTATCACGTTACAATAATTGGAACTCCATCCCCTTAAAACTAAGACACATAGGCAAACTAAATTTACTTCAACCATCACTGAAAAAAAAGCACTTATTAAATAACTGACTGTGGTCCTGCACAACCCCAGGATAGCCTATAAATACAACTCGTAAACAATTTTCCCCTCCCATATTTAGCTAACCTCCTTCTAACCCATATACACCGATCATTTCTCCATCCTTTTCTCACCTAACATCTCTCTCTCTCTCTCTCAAATTTTATATCATGTTTCACTCATACTAATATTCTTTATAAAACAAACATACTAACATCAGAAACTATGATCTCCTCCACAAACTCTAACCTACTTACTTTACTCCTGCAATCTCAATTTTACAATAGTTAAATGACATAACATCCCAACATATTTGTAGCATATATATCTCTCCTAGTAACTGTATATATTCAAATTCTGTACATACATTGTTCGCATTTAAGCTGTAGATACAAAAGTGTACATAAAAGTTTAATGTACATACATAACAGATTCGCAATGAAAAATGCCACAATGCTTTAATATATGTATGTAAAGTAAATATCCTGTGTATTTTGTAATTGTAAAAACTGTACAGACGTTTTTCTCCTTGTCAATGAAAAACTCCCATTATGTTATTTTATGCATTTTGCAATATTCTTTGTACTTATAGCTGTAATAACTGTAGTACTTTCCACAGGATAGGTCAAGCGCTTTCGTCGATAGACTTCATCAGAACAATTAATAGTAGGTACTAACACCATTTGTATATGTACCTAGTACCATCAATTGAAAAGAACCAATTCAAAATTAAAGTGACAGTGTGTTTTTAACCTTAAAAACTTAAACTCCCCAAACAAAACTATTTATCCTATAAAACATTCATTCAATTATACAAATCTTTTTAATAAAAAAATCTTTCTAATAAAAAATGTATTATTCTGAAAAATGAAGTTTTTTTTAAAAAATGAAGTTTTTTTAAAAAAACTGAGGTTGTCAAGGTTGAATGAAAAGTTAAAACCAGTATCAAAACTGTGTTGCTCAATATCTCAATTCAGGTTTTAAGCTGATGTGTTCGTTTAAACCTGGGGGAACTGTTGCATTTAACCTCAACTGCCATCTAACCTCAGCCCGAAGTAACTGATTTCCCCAGTCACCCCCCCTAAAGTTCTTACCTACAATTTCCAAAATACCAAATCTAAAAAAATGGTCAGCATGGCTAACTTTAGTGTGTTTATATAGGGCGTTGTTGTCATCCTTTTTCAAAATACTATACATGTGCTCGTATATTCTCCTACTCAAACGCCTTTCTGTTTTTCCAACATAAAAGTGACCACAGGTCTGACAAACGGCTAAATATATTAAGTCCTGAGAGGTACATGTACCTGCCACAAAGTTGACTACTATTTGGTTAGGTCCAAGTGAAACAGAGGGAGTGTCAATGATAAATTTACAATAATCACATGCCCCACATTTGTGAGTACCTCTTCTAAGACTTCTTTTATCAGATGTTGGATTTTCTAAAAGGTTCTTTAGGTTCCTATTCACCTGATATGTAAATTGAGGGCTATCACCAATATTTTTAAGCAACTCCGTATTCCCTTTAAACATCGTCCAGTTGTTTTTAATTATATTTTTAACACATTGTGATGTCTCACCATAGGTTAATACCATGATTTGTGTAAAATCTATATCTACACATATATCTTGACTAACCTTATCTAGTACCCCATTCAAAACACACCTGGTCCTTTATGTTGTTAATAAAACTCAATGGGTAACCTCGAGCCCCAAACATGTTGACCAGTTTTTCCACCTCTAGTTTGAATAGATCAAAATTTGAACACATATGGGCAACTCGCACCATTTGCCCTTTTACTATGTTCCTCTTCACAGATATGGGGTGGCTACTTGAAAATTCCAAATAGTCATTGGAAAATGTTGGTTTTCGATATACACATGAAGTGAAACTGTTAGTACTCTCTTCTTTCATTAGTTTCACATCTAAATAATTGATGGAAGAATTTCCACTGTCACCAGTGAATTTAAAATAATCACAAATTCCATTCAAATAATCCAAGAATGTATTGTGTAAGTCACCACCCTTCCACAAAATAAAAACACCATCCAAAAATCTGAGGTAAATTGACCAACTTCCATTGTAAGGTGACCCATAAATGTACTCCGTTTCCCATTTAAACATAACAAGGTTGGCAAACAGTGGGGCACAACTGTTTCCCATGGCTACACCCCTTGTTTGTTGGAAAAACTCACCACCAAAACAAAAAAAGTTGTTTTTAAGAATCACTTCCATCAATTCCAGAATGAAGTTGATCATACTGTGACTCAAACTAGTTTTTTCCACCAAAACATCATAAAAGAACTCAAGCCCATTGTCATGTGGTATTGAGGCAAAAAGGTCAACCAAATCTATGGTGGAAAAACAAACATTTTTGTTGTAGTACTGTCCCTTAATCCTCCTGAGAAAATCCCATGAGTCAGTTAAAATATGGTCAATAGGTACCAATGCCTCTCTGACCATATGGTCAATAAATACTCCTAATGGGTAGGTAATACTGTTCGGGCCAGAAATAATGAGCCTGTAAGGGGGGTCATAAACATCCTTATGTGTTTTAGGAATATCAAAGGCTATGGGGAAAGTAGGATGTTCAACATTCAAAAAATTGAATATCTCCTCATTAATTGCACCTTGGTATAGTGAATCCTCCAACAGCAATCTAATCTTTCTGTAAGAAATGTTAATTTCGTTCCTAGAAACACATTCATATTTTGTTTCATCTTGCAACATGCTAAAGATTATATTGTTATAATCCTCTGTGTTTGCTATTACCATGCCCCCTCCCTTATCAGGTTTCATGAACCTGATATCAGTGTTACCTCTGAACCTGTCCAAAAGACACTTCTCTGTCTTACTTAAATTGAAAACTTTTGACTTATGCTCACTAATCTTACAATAAATCTCTTGAGAGCATACATTTTCGAAAGAATTTAATAGAGGATGTAGTGGAGGGTTGAAACAACTCTTTTTCTTAACACAAACATTTGTTCTTTATTTAGTGTGTTGTGAATCTTTAAATAAGAATTTTAAATTTAACTTCCTCACAAACAATTTTAATTCAATTAATGTGTCACAAATATTTTCCTTAAAAGCTGGAACAAATTTAACTCCCTTCATAAGCAAATGAAACAGGTCTCTATTAATTTCAACCTCAGCATAGTTAAAAATGTTAAATCCCCTATAGATGTAAACTAAACCATTGTTTTGAACAACAATTGTTTCATCTGTTCCTGGGTCAGAACAATTAACATCATCTAAACCTGATGGTAACTGTTCTTTCTCCACACGTTTTGATTTCTGTAGCTGTTCTGTCTCCCACCCCCGCCTGTTGCCCCTAAAAAACTACTATTGTCTTCCCTATGTTTGTATTTGTCCTGGAGCCTTGCTGATCTTTTAAGGGGTGGGTAGTCAGAATCATATGTGTTATTAATATTGTTTAATCTACCACCTTGCATAGCCCTATAATGGCTCCCTTCATTATCAAGCTGTCTATCAAGTAGTTCTTCTCCTTCCAAATATGCTTTAGGGAGTGGGTATGCAAGGTGGTTTTTATACTCATATTCATCCCTTGACAACTTCTTCTTTTTCCTCTCTATGTTAACATTCACTTCATTTTCTACTTTGTCAAATAAAACATTATACTTATGGTTATATCTATCAAAATCATTGTCCATTAAAATCAAACTGTTCAATTCATCAACATCTTTTAAATACTCAGAAATTTGCTTGTTGTTAATTTTTATAATAAACTCAATTAGTTCCAACCCGTGTCTGTCAAACATTTGTAAAAGCTCCAAACATTCGGGTTGTCCCTTTTTAATGCCATTAGGGAACCTAAAAACTCTGAGTCCCTTAGGGACTCTCTTTTTATCTAAACATTCGTTAAGATACGCATTGTCACACTGAAGTCCGCGTACTTTTAAAAGTTTCATCTCAAGGTCAACTAACCTGGAGTCAATACAGTTCATTTTTTCAACCCTGTTGCCTTCCCGAAAAAAGAAATGGTCGTTTTTAATCCACTCTTTTAGGTGATCGTGTGTTTGTTTAGTCCCTTGACAACTTATTCTGACCTCCGCGTCATTGCTAGAAGGCTCCACGATACTCTCTTTGTTCCAAGCCCCCTGGTGTATCCTACTAACAGTCCTAGGTGGTAATTCCCTTCCTTCCCTTCCTTCCTTATAGGGCTATGCAAGGTGGTAGATTAAACAATATTAATAACACATATGATTCTGACTACCCACCCCTTAGAAGATCAGCAAGGCTCCAGGACAAATACAAACATAGGGAAGACAATAGTAGTTTTTTAGGGGCAACAGGCGGGGGTGGGAGACAGAACAGCTACAGAAATCAAAATGTATGGAGAAAGAACAGTTGCCATCAGGTTTAGATGATGTTAATTGTTCTGACCCAGGAACAGATGAAACAATTGTTGTTCAAAACAATGGTTTAGTTTACACCTATAGGAGATTTAACATTTTTAACAACGCTGAGGTTGAAATTAATAGAGACCTGTTTCATTTGCTTATGAAGGGGGTTAAATTTGTTCCAGCTGTTAAGGAAAATATTTGTGACACATTAATTGAATTAAAATTGTTTGTGAGGAAGTTAAATTTAAAATTCTTATTTAAAGATTCACAACACACTAAGGAAAGAACAAATGTTTGTGTTAAGAAAAAGAGTTGTTTCAACCCTCCACTATACCCTCTATTAAATTCTTTTGAAAATGTATGCTCTCAAGAGATTTATCGTAAGATTAGTGAGCATAAGTCAAAAGTTTTCAATTTAAGTAAGACAGAGAAGTGTCTTTTGGACAGGTTCAGAGGTAACACTGATATCAGGTTCATGAAACCTGATAAGGGAGGGGGCATGGTAATAGCAAACACAGAGGATTATAACAATAGAATCTTTAGCATGTTGCAAGATGAAACAAAATATGAATGTGTTTCTAGGAATGAAATTAACATTTTTTACAGAAAGATTAGATTGCTGTTGGAGGATTCACTATACCAAGGTGCAATTAATGAGGAGATATTCAATTTTTTGAATGTTGAACATCCTGCTATCCCCATAGCCTTTGGTATTCCTAAAACACATAAGGATGTTTATGACCCCCCTTACAGGCTCATTAATTCTGGCCCGAACAGTATTACCTACCCATTAGGAGTATTTATTGACCATATGGTCAGAGAGGCATTGGTACCTATTGACCATATTTTAACTGACTCATGGGATTTTCTCAGGAGGATTAAGGGAATGTACTATGACAAAAATGTTTGTTTTTCCACCATAGATGTGGTTGACCTTTTTACCTCAATACCACATGACAAGGGGCTTGAGTTCTTTTACTTGTTTGAGTCACAGTATGATCAACTTCATTCTGGAATTGATGGAAGTGATTCTTAAAAACAACTTTTTTTGTTTTGGTGGTGTGTTTTTCCGACAAACAAGGGGTGTAGCCATGGGAAACAGTTGTGCCCCACTGGTGCCAACCTTGTTATGTTTAAATGGGAAACGGAGTACATTTTTGGGTCACCTTACAATGGAAATTGGTCAATTTACCTCAGATTTTTGGATGATGTTTTTATTTTGTGGAAGGGTGGTGACTTACACGATACATTCTTGGATTATTTGAATGGAATTTGTGATTATTTTAAATTCACTGGTGACAGTGGAAATTCTTCCATCAATTATTTAGATGTGAAACTAATGAAAGAAGAGAGTACTAACAGTTTCACTTCATGTGTATATCGAAAACCAACATTTTCCAATGACTATTTGGAATTTTCAAGTAGCCACCCCATATTTGTGAAGAGGAACATAGTAAAAGGGCAAATGGTGCGAGTTGCCCGTATGTGTTCAAATTTTGATCTATTCAAACTAGAGGTGGAAAAACTGGTCAACATGTTTGGGGCTCGAGGTTACCCATTGAGTTTTATTAACAACATAAAGGACCAGGTGTGTTTTGAATGTGGTACTAGATTTAAACCACTATTAGGTGAAGATGAGGAGAAGGTTAGTCAAGATATACGTGTAGATATAGATTTTACACAAACCATGGTATTAACCTATGGTGAGACATCACAATGTGTTAAAATATAATTAAAAACAACTGGACGATGTTTAAAGGGAATACGGAGTTGCTTAAAAATATTGGTGATAGCCCTCAATTTACATATCGGGTGAATAGGAACCTAAAGAACCTTTTAGAAAATCCAACATCTGATAAAAGAAGTCTTAGAAGAGGTACTCACAAATGTGGGGCTTGTGATTATTGTAAATTTATCATTGACACTCCCTTTGTTTCACTTGGACCTAACCAAATAATAGTCTACTTTGTGGCAGGTACATGAACCTCTCAGGACTTAATATATTTGGCCGTTTGTCAGACCTGTGGTCACTTTTATGTTGGAAAAACAGAAAGGCGTTTGAGTAGGAGAATATACGAGCACATGTATAGTATTTTGAAAAAGGATGACAACAACGCCCTATATAAACATACTAAAGTTAGCCATGCTGACCACTTTTTTAGATTTGGTATTTTGGAAATTGTAGGTAAGAACTTTAGGGGGGGTGACTGGGGAAATCAGTTACTTAGGGCTGAGGTTAGATGGCAGTTGAGGTTAAATGCAACAATTCCCCCAGGTTTAAATGAACACATCAGCTTAAAACCTGAATTGAGATATCGAGCAACACAGTTTTGATACTGTTTTTAACTTTTCATTCAACCTGGTCAACCTCAGTTTTTTTAAAAAAACTTCATTTTTTTAAAAAAAACTTTATTTTTCAGAATAATACATTTTTATTAGAAAGATTTTTTTATTAAAAAGATTTGTATAATTGAATGAATGTTTTATAAGATAAATAGTTTTGTTTGGGGAGTTTAAGTTTTTAAGGTTAAAAACACACTGTCACTTTAATTTTGAATTGGTTCTTTTCAATTGATGGTACTAGGTACATATAAAAATGGTGTTAGTACCTACTATTAATTGTTCTGATGAAGTCTATCGATGAAAGTGCTTGACCTATCCTGTGGATTATTTTACCATTTTGGATTGTTGGATTGCTGACTCGTTTTGTGTACAGTGGATCATCTTATGTGGCCTGAATAAAGGTGTTTGTTATATGGTGGTCGTAGGTTTTTGGCTCAAGGAGTGGTTCATTGGATGTTATTAGTGGTTGTTGCCACTCTTTTACACACCTTTTTGGTTTAACTGTAGTACTTTCCTTCCCAGGCCTCCACTGTAAATGGGATCAATCACAATCAGACTCTCCTGGTAAACAAAGATTAATAAATAAATTAATTAATAATAATTTTGGACTACTGGGTCCCTGACTGCTTGGAAGGCAAGGCATAGGTCTCATCTGAGGGATCTATAATACAAAGGAAAGCTTAGGAAACTTAAGCCTGTGATTTTCTTTGTTTGGAACTTATGTCGTCTTTCTAGCTGTTGGATATGTCTGTTGAGGTGCATACCAAAGGGGGGCTCTGGAGCAATTTGAGAAAGTTGGGTAGGCAATTAATGTTCAGCTAAGCCCTTTGCTTCATAGCCCTATGAACCTAAGGATAAGCTAGCAGACAGAGAAAGCAGAAATAAGGTTAGTTAATTGTGTATCTAGTCTTATTCTTCATGACAGAGTGAGGAACCCAGAAGTCCAGGGTGAGCCTAGAATCTAGCTACTTTTCCTGTTTTCTGAGATGAGGCATTTGAAAATTTGAGACCATACCCACTAAGTGCCTCCCTTACCTGGTGTAACAGACACATCCCACTGGGAGGAAGCCCCAGATTAGACCCAGGACATGGTGATGAAATTATATCTCACATCATAACTAGAAATGCCTGCTTGCTACCCAGAATGAAATGGAGACTATAGCTAATAAGGACATCTGTGCTACTCTGCTCATCCAATTGTTACCACGGCTTTCATTACGACATGTGATGTAGAGACTAAAGATGATGATGATGATGATCTAAGAAATTATTTATGAACTTCCTCAGCCTCCAGTGACAACATTTGCTCTGTACATTCTTATCCCTAGTCATTTTCTCTGTTAGATGACAGTTTCCCTTGGTCACATTTTAGTACATTTTTTTATTTTATTTATTTATTTTATTTTACATTTGTTGACCAGGCTAGTCTAGCTGGATATATGTCCATTTTCAGTAGAGGCCCGGGGAGAAAAGCTCCAATGGTTATGATAAGTTTAAACAAAGATAGGCAATACAATACAAACAGGTAGAGAAAGAGGCTGTGATCACACTAAGTACACAAATACAATCGGAGCAAAAATCAAAAAATATAATGAACAGAATATCTTAAATAAAGGTTTTTTTTTTTTTTTTTTTGCTATAGTTATACAGTATGCGAGGGATAACATATATCTATAAAGTTGTTATATCAGGTAGACCTTACAAGGGTAAGGGAGCAGAGATAGTAAGAATTAAGGAAGCAGAATGGATTGAGAGGAAGTGGAAGAGTTAAGCTGGGTTGGTGCAGGAGCAAAGCCAGTGTTTGTTGAGATGAATTTTCAACTGTCTTTTAAAAAGTGGGAGAGAGGATAAAGTTGAGGATAAACATCCTCAGAATCCTTTATTCTTTCTGTTCTGTTGTCCTTTTTCTGTCTGGCTCACTGTGTGCAGATTCTAAAATTTATTCTCAGACACAACAGATTATAGATATATTTACAAAATCTTATGGAAAACAGTTTGGATCCACAAAAGGGGTGATAAGTTGTCCAAGTGACATCCAATTAACTCCAGATACTGGGATCAATTAGATTATATTGAAAAAGAACTGCACAAACTGGATCCAAACAAAGCACAGAGAGGAGAAGGAATTAGTAACAATGACCTGGGAACACTTCAGCAAGAACTTACAGTACCATTATATCTGTTATTCACTAGGTCATATAAATATGGGGAGATTCCTCAACATTGGGGACATGCACTTATTAAGCCTGTCTTTAAGGGAAAGGGGAGTATGACAAACTCAGAATCATATAGACCCTTAAGTCTACTTTCATGTTGTGGAACAATAATGGAGAAGATAATATTGGATAAGTTGTTGTCAGAACTGGATAGGTTGGGACTTGAAACCATATATCAGCATGCATATGTTTAAAACAGATTTATTCACACCTGTGGCATGATGTTTTACAACAATGTAATAACAGCTATGAATGAAAACGTCTGCTGTGATGTAGTTTATATAGATTTAACTTCAGCACATGACAGGGTCATACACAAAACACTGATCAATTAATTAGTACAACTAGGTATTGTTGTACTCTTGATAAGATGGATAGGGGGTGGGAGGTTGGCGTAATGGTTAAGGTGCTTACCTTAGAAACACAAGGTACAGGGTTTGATTTGGACATGTGGTAATTGGCTTGGCTTAAAATGGCCCATAAGGGCAGTTAGCCTAGTACTAAACTATGAACTTATGAACCTATGCATGGCTTACAAATAGGACATGGCAAGTATCATACAGCAACTGAACAGGTGAAATCCTTTGTTACAGTCAGGGTGTCCCATAGGGCTCTGTCCTAGGCCCTTACTTGTTTAGATTGCATCTAACTTTTTCATCTGAGGTGTTCTACAGTCTATACGCAGATGACCTGAAATTGGGTAAACTGATTACATGTTTTACAGATAAGGCATGTCTGCAAAATAACTTGATTAAATTGACCATTTGGGCACAGTAGAATAATATGCAGATAAATACATCAAAAACGAAGCATACGAGATTTGGGAGACATAAACTGAATGGTGAATATTTAATGCAGCACACAGTGATTGAAACTGTAGACTCATTTAAGGACTTGGGTATACTTGGGTATAAGGGTAGATTCATGAGTGTGTTTAATCACATCAACCAATTGATTAATGATAGTTATTGAACTATAGGTTGTATAAAAAGACGTATAAAGTCTAGGAAATCAAAAATAATGAAGTCTTTGTTTGTTAGTTACATTAGACCCAAACATGAGTATGGAATAGCAATATGGAAACCCTATAAGAAAACAAGCATGAGTAATCTGGAAAGAGTATAGCAGAAATATACCACATACCAAGGGCATCCATAGATGTGAAAATTTAAGTTATTATGAAAGACTAAAATATATGAACTTGTACAGTATCGCTTACAGATATCTAAGAGGAGATCTTATTCAGGTATATAGGGCATTTAGAGACAACTACCTCTGGGAATGTATGGGGTTATCAAAAAGTACTAGAAAATCATTAGAGAACCTATATAGCAGATTCTATAAAAATGAAGAGTGTACTAATTGGTTCTCTGACAGAGTAGCCGATGCATGAAACAGACAACCTAATTATATTAACGTGAGTACTAGTTTGGATATTTTTAAGAACAGCCTAGACACTTATTATGGGAACAAGTGTTTTGGTATATTGGCAAGCTAGAAGGGCATTAATGCCTGTGCTTGAAATATTTGTATGTATGTATGTGGTTTACCATTACAATTTCGCTATGCAATTGCTCGGCTATGAAGTTTTCAAACAACAGATGTTCGAATACTTCATATTTCAGCAGGTTACGTGAGCGAATGGTATAATTGTGAATGGACTGTGCATTCGCAATTATAATGTTCGCTTATGTAAAGGGATCGTGGTACAGTGTGGTTAGGGAAATACATCCCTTTCCTCACTGTAGTGCGATCTCAGAGTTGGAATATTAAGTTAGGGGGTGTGGGGGGTGCAACCCCCCACAGAGGGGGTGCAGGGGGGCTTGCCCCCTGCATAAACGTGATTTTAGGCTAGCTAGTTAGGGAGTTAAGGGAAGGGTGGGATTGATGTTAAGTGTCGAAAATGTCGTGAACAACATTTTCGACATTAACAGCTGTTTTCCGACATTGGGTACATTCGGAATTGTGTACTTTCGGCGAAACACTTCGCTAATAAGTACACTTTTTTTTTTTCGTAATTGTGATAGTAAACCATGTATGCATGTATTAAGTTTTCAATGACCTGCAGGACTGAAAGTACAAGTAACCTTCTATAAACCGTCTTTATGACAGTCATTTCACCTGAGATGTATGTTATTCTTCAACCCTCTTAGTTTCAAATGACATCAATGCTCATAAAAATCTGAGTCACTATCAAGGTTTGCACAACTGTCTTTGTATTCAGTCCTTCCAGTCTGTACAAGCTGCTCAGAAAGATACTGGGAGACTTCCTGTTAATCTCCTAAGTAATGACTTGACTTCTACGGCCATATCAGCCTAATAAAGCAGTAAGCTGCAAAAGGAAGGTGTTCTAGAAAAAGAAACAACCAAGAACCTTTACTATCAGATTAGAAGAGGCTTGAGAGTATCTGTTATGGTCTTTGTTATCCAATGCCTTCGACATGACCTGCAGCACACTTGAGGTACACATGTAGATTTATGACAATGTTTGGGCTTATTGAGCTAATTCTCAGTTTGTGTAAACTACAGTTCTGAGTAGTGTATAGGTATGGAAGTTATACTTTTTCCTTATGGGTGCTTATGCCTATTCACACACCTTGTTCCTATGCCTTTCTTATATCACTGTATGTATGTATGTGTTTCTAGATCCAAGCAGCCATTCTCCCGAGAATTTTCTTAAGTAATTCAAAAATCCCATTGCTTGACTGACCTGTGGGGAAAGCAGAATACCATAAACTAGATAAAAAAAGCAATTTTATTGACTACGCTGGCTGGCATTTCTGGAATAACTGAATTATTTTGCAAACATTGCATATCTGAAGTGCCCAGTCACTGAACAGGATTGCAATGGCAGCATACCGTTGTTGAAATAAACATAAACAATACATTATATGGCATTTTATTACATAACCCAAATGGATAACACATGGAATTAGCTATTTCCACATAATATTTCTGAGACAACATCATAAAATAAGATTTTGTCATATCAGCAACCATACAAAGTCTTTGCAAGCTTCTTCCTGCCTTTTTTGCTGAATTCTATATTATAGTAACTGGTATTACCAGTTCTTATCTAAAGCATTTATTTCACAGAACAGACTTGACTTCTCTCAAGCATTCTCTGTTTCTCTTCTTTTTTTTTTTTTTTTTGCCTAGGATATGCACCACCAAATAAATTTGCACAGATTCACGTGAGATATGCATAAACCAAAGGTATGTAGTAAGTTCACTTACTGTCCTTAGTACTCCTTAACAATATGTTTATATTACTTTTGCTTGCTAAAAAGGCAAAGTACATTTAATTAGGAACAACCAGGGAGACCTTTCTGCTTATAGGATTTTTTCAGAGTTACAGAGAAGACAAATCAGTACTGAGGTAATTGAACCCAGGACCTATGAAGTTTATCAGCATTGCATGGGATTACTTGTCTGCTAAACTGACATTTTAAATACTTGCTTGTCCATCATATGGCTTTCATTTTGGACAGGTGGTATTGCCTATTCCTAAAGAAGGGAAATTATGAGAAAGAAATGCAAATCCTCTTCATGCTGGCCGTGGAAGGATTTATGTCCATATTTTGACATATGCTGTTGGCTTCATGTATATGGTTACTGCTACTGCACTGAGAGAGCAGCATATATCTGAAATTTATGTGCACTAAAATTACTACACTATTCTCAAGATGCATTAGCCTCACAAGCAATATGCA
This sequence comes from Protopterus annectens, assembly GCF_019279795.1. Lineage (NCBI taxonomy): Eukaryota > Metazoa > Chordata > Ceratodontiformes > Protopteridae > Protopterus > Protopterus annectens. The sequence goes on along the minus strand of NC_056734.1, from coordinate 884,769,794 downwards.
TTAAAACTGACATTGCAATGATGGATAAGAGTTATTCTCTATCATGATCCAGAGTCTTTCACAATATCCTTACTATACTTGATGAATATAAGTGCACTTGCAGTTTTTACCAACAACATTTCATCCTTACTTGAATAGTAAATCAGAAAATTCTGTTTTTATGACAGATATGCATAGTATGTTTCTGTCATGTCAGAATAGTCTTGTTAAATAAAAGTATGTCAGAGAACTGTTTAAACACTTCAACATTAATAGCCAATTTAATATACCTCAGTGAACTATTTCTGTATGTTAGCAATGATAATTTACATAAAATATGTAGAGTTGCAGTTCTTAACTGCATTTGAGCAGCAAAGCAGTATAAAATGAGTCAGTGAAATCCTTCAGTAAACCATACCAGCAATGACAACTCATACAAACAATAGTATAGCTATACAAAATTTCAAAACAAACAGGAATAAATTATGCAAAATCTGTGCTTTTGACTGTCTATACATACTAACAGAATTGTTAAAATTCATAATTTACTGGATTCTAATAATGCCTGGGCAAAATTCAGATTCTGGAATAATGTTTTGAAATTATGATATAAAGGAATAAAAGTATGTCAGTGTCAAGCTACAAGAGCAGTGTTGCTAATGAGGGAAGGAAATAGATACTAGAAAATGCAGACACATTAATATTCCATAGTTTGCCAATGGTTCTTGACCCAGTGCTTTTACCTGATAATGTTGTTTTGTGTTCCTGAAAATTTAAAAACAACTGAGGCACTGTAAATTTTGATTAAAACAAAACAAGATGATATTAAGCATTATATCATGAAATTACCTCTCATAAATCCCATCACTATATGCTTATGAAATACATCACAAACAATGATGCCAAATGGGTAAAAAACAAAACTATAAACATTTTTGCAGGTAGACAAGGCACCTTATATATCATTACCCTTATATGTACCAAATCTGTGGTGACAGAAACATGAAGAAGGGAGAAAGGTCCAAAAATAAACAAACAAGGAGACAAAAAGCATTCAAAGACATTTGTCCGGCGTGTTTCTCCCCGAACCTCGGCTGAAAATAGGCTCTGTCCTAGTCGGACTTTCCCAGTTAACAAATGTTAAATAAATAAATAAAAAACATCACTGCAAGTGAATACATAGAAACCCCATTAGCAATGATTTCTTATGAACAATACCCATCAGACTTACATTTCATCATCTTGTGACTTGGGGAACTGATGTTTAGGCAAATTCAGTTTATTGATGTAGAGTGGATGCAATCCCTCCTTTGTCTGAACAAGCAAATAAGGTCACTGGTGAAATCTTCTAAGGCTAACTTCAAGTTGAAATTGGCCACATCCACTAAGGACAATCACAAGGCCTTCTTCGCATATGTCCACAATCTCAAAGGTAACTCCCAAATCTGCTCTGGATTGGTGGTCAAGAATACAACATACACAAATGCCATAGATATAGCCAACCTACTGGCAGACAAGTTCAGTGAAGCCAGGACATCCTCAGCACCTGCCCCCTCCCCTCATCACCAGGGTGCAGGTTATTAATGCCCTCTCAAAGGCAAAAAATACAGCCTCCATGGGACCTGACAACACCTCAGGCTCTGTCCTACATGAACTCAGGCAAGAGCTCTCAGCACCACTAGGCACCCTATTCAACCAAAGCCTGTGCAACGTAATGGAGGACAGCCATTGCCCTCCCTCTGCACAAAGGTGGAGCGTCCACTGACCCAGGCAATTATAGGTCCATCAGCCTAATTGGCCTGATCTGCAAGGCCATGGAATGCATTATCATGGACCTTATAAACAAGGACATTGGTAACCTCCAAATCCTTGATCCCACACAGTTTGGTTTTGTCAAAGGGAGATCATGCCTGTTAAACTTGGTCGCCTTCTTCGAAACAGTCACCAAAGCCATGGATTTGGACAAGGCAGTGCACACAGCCTACCTTGACCTAGCCAAAGCCTTCGACACTATTCCCCACTCAGGCACAATAGATAAACTCTCCCAGTTAGGCATCAACACATATGCTACCAGATGGGTAGTTAACTGTCTCACTGATAGAACCCACTCAGTCAAAATAGGAGAACCCACCTCTAGTAGTAGACCTGTAATAAGCGGCATACCCCAAGAGTCAGTCTTGGGGCCTCTACTGTTTGGGATAAACTTTCCTGAGGTGCAAGCCAAAACCAGTGGTCTGTGGCTGATCAAGTTTGCAGATGACTGCAAGCTGAGCACTGTCATAAATTCCCTTAGTGATGTGAACATCCTCCAAGAAGGCCTTAACCAAACTAATGACTGGTGCCAGAAGCATGGCCTCAAACTGAATGCCAAGAAATGTGTCATTATCCCCTTTGGGGAAAATGATGTCCCCACTAATTATCACATTAATAGCAATGTACTAAGCTTGCAATCAGTTGTGAGGGACTTGGGCACCCAGGTTGATAGCAACCTGACTTTTGACCACCATGTTGCCTCCATTATATGGAAGGCTTTCTATATGGCTCACCTCATAAGTAAGGGTATTTCATCTAGGAACAAGGAGGTCATAACATCCCTGTACTCCTCCCTTATCAGACCCATTATCGAGTACAATGCTCCCTTCAGCATGTACCTTGCCAAGCACATGCAGCAGCTGGACAGACCACAGAGGTTCCTGACCAGGAAAATCCAGGGTCTCAAACACCTGTCCTATACAGATAGGCTAAAATCCCTGTCCTTCTGCTCAGACTCATACAGACTGCTCAAAAGTGACCTGTGTCTGGCATACAAGACCGTCTCAGACTCAACCTTGTTGGAGTTGCTGTATATCCATAAGTCAAACTCCACTCACACAACCCACAAGCAAGATCTCAACCTGGCCTGTGACATTAATAGAACTTGTTGGTGGGATAGATTTGTGTCCCAGTGCCTCCCCCATCTGTGGAATAGACTTCATCTCCATGTTAGGCAGAGTACCTCACTAGCCCTCTTTAAGATAAACCTGGATGACTGGATGGGAAACAGAAAATATACCCCTGGATCCCACGTGGAAAACAGGTGTTGACTTTGTGGGAATATGGGTGAAATTCTTGGTGAAGCTTATAAGGGCCTCTGGGCCAATAGCCTACTATCATCCTATGAACCTATAGAGCAACTCTGGTGTGTTGGCATTTGCATTGATCTTCAATGAACATAAGAATGCAAAAAAAAAAATTTTAATATAAACAAGTATTTAAATGTATTTAGTTCACTCAAAAGAAAAAGTTGCTAATGGCAACTTCTTTTTCCATTTAATTTAGAATAGTTTAATATCAAGTAAATTAAATGATAAAGCATAATAGTTTATTTTAGCTCATCTTGCAAATATTTACTCACCTTAAACACTTGATTTCCCCAAGTTTCAACATTTAACACATGAACATCTAAAATGCATACTTGCCTGGATAGCAAAGTAATCCTGGCAGGGAACATTAAGGAAACAAAGGTTGCCATTTTTTTACAATTATGTCTTCACTTCAAGCCACATAGTGCATGAGAGGAATAGATGCCAGAAAATTCATGAGCTTGTCATTGTAGTTTAAGGATTATTCAAAAAGTCATACAGGGCAGGGAGAACAAAGCATAAATGCCTTGCAGGTGATCTTGTGCAGTATACAGGAGTTGAAAAACAAAACATATCAGCTGTATTCATTCACTTTTTGAACAGCTGCCACAACAGAGAGCTATAGCAGTACATCTGATTTATTTTAGTCTGCATGCTCACATTTTTTTCTTATTATTTGCTTGCTTTATCATCATATTGCTTTACCTAAAGAAGTTTTTGATATATTTCCAAAAAGCAAAAGCTTCCAAAACCATGCAGACTTTATTTACCTTTGTGTGATTCAAGGGAAGTTGGCTGCTTATTATCTGTGGCTAGAGCTGGAATTCATTGACACCACCATTAACATGGCATCATGGCATTGCTTCAACTGTCACCACCTCTCTCATCACCTCTCTTGATTCACAGCCACTTTCCAAACTCTGACACTCATAACTTTGAAGTCACACATTTTCTCTCCCTCAATCTATTCATATCTTGGGTGGTTCGCATCATTTCCTCTTGTCCCTTTCCTTTCTTTCCCACATTCGCTATACTAAATAATCTTTTGCTTTGCTGCACAGGTAACAAAACCATCATAATCTCTTCTACAACTGGGGCTACTTTGACTTTCTCCTTGATGTCCTAATTCCTTCATCTGTCTCATGGTGTCTATCTTATAACTCATCATCATTACCTCAAAATTCAACAGGTACTCTGCCTTCAATGTCCAGGTTACTGTGCCATAGAGAAGCACTGATTGCACCACTGCTTTGTACACCTCAGTTCATTTGGCATTATTCTGTCACACACTATTCCTGATATGCTGTGCCAGCTGGATGCAGCACTTCCTCTGCATTCAGACTACCATTCTCCACAACAACACCACTCAAATACTTGAAACTGTTAACTTAAAGTGTCTCCCAATTCTTCCTGCATTTTCTTTTTTTTTTTTTTTGGATAACTTGCTGGACTTCTACATTTCACCTGCAGTTTATCTTATGTTTTTTATTTCCATACCTGTCTGAACTATGTATATTCTATAATCTTCACAAATTCTGTTTTTGCCATTCCAGTTCAGCTACCCCCTAACTCCTTTCTTTCTGCAGTGCTAGAACCTTAAGTATTTCCTGGCCTTTCACTCTAGTCAGCTTTCTTGTCTTCAGCATTGATTCTGTTGACCTTTGAAGTTTCTCTGGTGACTGTTTGCAGATGATATTGGCCACCAGAATTATTTTGTGTGGGCACCCATTTCAGAAAGGATGGCTCTGTAATCTCTGATTTGACTCCAATGCCCTTTGCTTGCATTGAACAAGTCTGCCTGCACAGCATGCTGACCCACTCTTATGTGCAATCTTATAACTGTCTTTTTTGGTGAACCACATGTTCTCAACTAGTAAGAAGATTGCAAGAGAGAGTTCTAAAATTACACCAACTTCATTATTCTCCTAGCCCAACTACATGCACTCAGGCAATTCTCATATCTTATTCTGACTGTCTAGATATGCTCATTCAGATCACCAATTATTAACACAAACTCATTTTATAATTCTTTATTGAAGGGGTCATGCGACTGCTGCCTGAATGCCCTCTTTTTGTCACTGTTGCAGCCTTACTGTGGAACATCAGCTGAGGTCATAAAGCCTGTTCTACGTTTACACTGAAGTCTGGCTGCTGTAATTCTGTCACTGATTCTGATGACATCCCTCACTGTCTTGAGAAGTATCTCTCCCTCTCACCAAAGCTCCCAAACCATTTCTAGCCTGCCCCTCAGAGTAAACTCTGGAGTTCACGTCAAGACACTTTGCTATGCTGCCCTTTTGCCATGTACCCTGAATGTAGAGAATTAGGGACTTCAGCAAGTATTTGTCATGTACACTGTAGTAGACAGGAAATGGGTGAGAGGTTAGCAAGAAACATTTATTCAGCAGCATTTCCATATTTGCATTTTTCCCCTTGTTAATATAATGTATTCCACTAAAGAATGCTGCCTAATGTAGGTGACACAATTTACTGCAACACCTTGAAGACACCCACATGTGCAGTAATTCACAGCTCCATTCATATGTATTCTGCTGCTGTGGGTAATAAAATCCTTCTAACATCTTTTTTTGTTCTGAGCTGTTGTGGTACAGTGACTCAATTTGATCTTTTGCTTTGTTTGGAGATAAGGTGGAGGAAAGTAGAAAAAGCAGCAACACCAAAAGCATACAGGTTTTCTTCCTTTGAAGAAAGATTAAATAGATCTCCCATCTGCTTGAGTTGGTGATCACTCAGGTGGATGTAAAAGATCCCATAGTACCTATCAAAAATGGTTGGGGTCCTTTATATACAGAAAGAGCTCTTATTTACAACATATACACATATTTACAAATATTTACACTTACACAATTATAGATATATAAATTTATTTACACATATTCATAATTTCCTTTATGATCTTATTACATTTTCATTCCTATTTGACCCCCCCACTCCTTTTTCCATAACCATCTGATATTACTTAATATTTGTTATCAAAATCCATTTACTGTTAAACATAATTGTGTTTATTTTTTCATTCCATATAACCTATATAACATAAAATAACTTTTTATTTATTCTTTTAACATATTTTTTACTTCTAGTCTTATAATAGCCATATTTAATCACATTCATGTTTATTTTATCAACTTCTTTTATATCTTCCAAAAAATCTTCTTTGCATAGTTTTCCCAATAACTTTTTTACTCTTTTACATTCCAAAATAATATGTTCCACAGTTTCTTCTATTTGACAATAAATGTATATTTTATCACTTTTCTTTTTATATGGCATATTTCTTTTTACAGGCAATTCTTCTATTACCAGTCTCCATAATAAATCTTGATATTATGCTTTTTGATTACATCATTTACCTCTTATTTTTATACCTTTACTTTAAGATTTTCCGATGGGTTTTACATAGTAATATGTATCCATTTTATTTCTTCATTTATACATTCTTTTTCTCTTTTACTCTTTTTACCATTTACCATACCCCCAAATTTAATATCCTTATATTTATACAATTTTATTACTAATCTCTTGTTTTTTCATTTAACACTTTGTACAAATTTAATGAGAGAGTGTATAACACTGGGTTAATTAACCCAAACCTCCTTCCTCTTTATTTACTTAAATAACTCCTCTTTTTACTGGGTTTAATCTACAATCCCATATAAATAAAAAAAGATTAGCTGCAATAATTCCTTTTTCAAATAATTTTAGCAACATAAATTCACTTGCTAACTATGCTACATTCCCACCAGTACTAATTTTATCAAAACAGCCTTTTTTGAATGTTAATTTATACGTTCTTCAGAAAAGATAAGTTTCTTTTATTTCTTCCATTGTTTCTTCCCATTGAATTCTCCATGCATCTTTATTACCAAATTTCATACTTAACACAGAAATTTCTTTCATTATAAAATATACACGATCTGTCTTTAACACATCACATAAACCTTTACTTTTCTCTTTATTTAAGGTCACCCCATCACCTCTAGCCACTCATGTGTGCAAATCTGTACTTCTTTTATCCAAATTTAGTTTTTTGAAATTATTATAATGTCATCTGCATATGTTACCAAACCTGAAATTATTAACCCTTAAGGTGATATATACCCCACTTCCTTCTTTTTGTAATTTATTTCACATACTAATACAATCATAACTAATGTAAAGAATATACAACTCATTGGACATCCCTGTCTTATACCACTCCTCATATGTACCTCTTGGTTTAACCTGCCAATTACTAATATTTTTTATTGTATTATTACTGCACACTGACATACATGATTTCCTAATTTTCTCACTTATTTTATATTCTTTCATTATTGCCCATAATATGTCAGGCTTAATAGTATCAGATACCATATTAAGGTCTCCTAACATGATTTTTGCTTCTTCTTTTCTGTTTATAATATCATTCACAATTTTTCTAGCTATCATTAAAAATTATTGACAACACTTCTACTTTATACTACATATACTGCTTTCCATAATATTTTCCATTTTAGTTTCAAATCTCTTTTCTATTATTTTTATAAAGATCTTATAATCATTATTATTCAATACTATTAGTCTCCAGTTTTATTATTGCCTTCTATCTTCTTTTCTCCACATGCATTTATGTATTCCACTACATACTCCTTTATACATAAAGCACTCAGTAAACCATTCATTCAAAATCTTGGGGGGGTGGGATGTTGGCAGGGGGGGTGGGATGTTGGCATAATGGTTAAGGTGTTTACCTTACAAACACAAGGTGCAGGGTTTGATTCTCACATGGGGTAATTGGCTAGGCTGAAAATGGCCCACAAGGGCAGTTAGTCTAGTACTAATCTATGAATCTATGAATCTATTTAAAGCTATATATTTTTTTGACAGTTCCTTAAATTTTTATACATTTTATACACTATTCCATCTGGTCCTGATGCCAAATCTATATTTATTTGTCCTAATATTTTATCTAGCTCATTTAAAATATCTCCTTTTCCAACTATTTATTATTTTTTCTGTTAAATTTTTCACTTTCCATGTTTTTACTACCTTCTTTTTTGTTTGAAAATTTCTTGTATATATTGTACTACCCTAGTCATAATATAATATTTTCCTGAGTTCTTTCTATTTCTCCTTTTACATTTTTTTATTTCTCTCATTACACTACCATCTTCCTTTACTAAACTACTTAAGTAACACAATACCGCTTCACTTTTTCCTTTAAAAATATCATTACTTACATAACAATTCTTGTATTTTCCTAGATTTCATTCATATAATCATTTTCCTTTGTCAGAGTTCTTTCCATCATTATATTCTAAATCTTACAATGCATTGTTATATGTTCTTTTTGTTTTCCTCTAGTTTTCTCTCATCACATTACCACTGTTAAAAACATTTTTTTATATTTTCCTTAAATATTATCTAGCATTCAGACCAATTTTTATAAAATATTTTCATTGTTATATGATCTTTTCATAACTGCCTCAATAATCTCATTCATTCTTCAATACTTTCTCATTTTTTCATTTAATTCCTTTACCTATTTCTATATATTCCTTGTTTTCCTTTATGTCTAACCATATTACAAGATGATCATCCAATCCTGTTTAAACTAGTACACTATTTTCTATAACTAAACCTTTTTATACTATAAAATAATGTATTTCAGTTCTACACATACTTCTTTTGTGCATCCATGAATTTTTGTCCTAATGTTTTAACTTACCACATCTTATAATTTCTATTGATTTCTTGTATCATTTCCTTTCTTTTTATGCTTGCTACTTAAATCACATTTTAAAGTATTCACATTTATTGCTACATAGTCTAAAATCTTATGAAATAAGCTTTTTCCTTTCATTGCTATTAGTTTAAGCATATAAAGTTATAATCCTATGTACATGTTCTTTCCATTTTAAATCTACAATGGTTCATTTTCCAATGTTTGTGAAAGTTATATCTAATAGTTTATTGTATTTCTACAGAATATGGCTATTCCAGAACATCTCTCATTTCCCAAATTCCAAGTTATCTTTCCTCTCCATAATTTCCTGTTTGTAGTTTTTCTTCATTTGTTAAAAAATGTGCATCTTTAATATATTATATCTACATCACAAGTATTATACCACTCCAAAATCTATATTCTTACTATCTTCTTAATACTATTTACATGTATTTTCCCATTTCCTTATACTCATGGCTTTATGAGTTCATAGACAGTTACTAGTCTTCCTTTTCTTAATAGGCCATTCTAAGCCTAACCAATTTCCACTCACAAAGGTGAGAATAAAACACTGAACCTTGTCTCTGTGAGTCAAACACCTTAACCATTATACCAGCCCCAGTCATTAGCTGTATGTGATTTTTTTTCATCTATTTCATTTCTTTTTTTTCTGTATTCTTATCCCTTTATCTTTTACTTTTCTGTCTTTTACTAACATAATTCTTATTTTTTGTTTACTACTTCCCAACTTGTCTTCTTTACCACTTATTTCAAAATCCTTTTCCATGTCTTCATTATTATTTTTTTCTCATCTAAGTTTTACTCTATTTCTACTACTTCTAAACATTATTCTCTTTTCTCATTGTCTTCTCTTTATTTTATTTCCTTTTCTTATTCCTTACTCTTATTATTATTTTTGTAATCCATCAATAAATGTCTATTTTGGTTACATTTATAACATTTCATTTCACATTTTATTTTATTTATTTTATTTTACATTTGTTTACAGGGGAAGCCCGACTGGACACAAATTCATTTTTAGTTGTCGCCCGGGGAGAAAGGCTCAAGTTACACCAGATGTTACTAATTCATTATAAGACAAGGATTAGATTTATTTGCATATCAATAAAGCATATGAAAGTTAATCTATGATTATACAGTGAGCAGTATGCCATTACAAATATACAGTGATGCAAATTTATAGGGTGTACATAATTATCATACTTTTGGAAGTGGGAGACGGGATATGGAAGAAAAGTGAACATAGAGAAGTGAGACTAACAATAAAAAGTGCAGTCAAATGAATGACAAAGAGAGAGTAGATTTGACAGGGCATCAGCCTGAAAAGATGGAGTAGGATTAGCCAGGGGTGTCACAGTGGTAAACGCAGTTAGTTTGTAGGTATGTTTTTAGAGATTTCTTGAACTGAGATAAGGATGTTGCAGCAGTTATGTTAGTGGGCAGTGAGTTCAAGTTTTTAGTGATATAGCTAAAAAAGAGAGAGGCTCCTGCAAAGTTATTGGACTTAGTGACCTGAGGAAGTGGTTTGTTGATGGAGCATAGAACCCTAGTGCTGGTTTGGGTGTGTATTAGGTTTTGTAATGCAGGGTTTTTTGGGGGGTAGTAGAGTGTCTTATAGTTTAGTATGAGCTGGCTTTAGAGAAGGAGATGGGGAGTTCAAGCCAGTTGAGATGTTTAAGGGCAGCTCAGTGGTGTGTTTTATAGGGGCTGTTGGTTGCAAAGTGTGCAATTTTAAAGCAGACATCTAGTTTGGATAATTCTGATTTTCTGAGCTTGGTGAGAATTGGAGAGGTGTATAGAATAGTGGAAATGAGATGAGTTTGTGCCAATTTAGCTCTGGTACTATTTGTGAAGAATGTTTTGTTTCTATATAGTCCCTTCAGTTTTTTTGTGTACTTTCTTTATGGTGAGTGAGATGTGAGTGTCAAACTTCATGTTGCAGTCAATTTCTATGCCTAGGAGTTTGGTGTGTGTGACTGGTGAGATGGATGTATTGTTGTTAGAAGGGACAGTAAATGAGGGTGGAGGAGGAGAAGGGTGATTAGTGGGATGGAAGATGAGAAGATTAGTTTTATTGGGATTAAGTATTAATTGAGAGCTGGTAAGCCATTTTTCCACAGAGGAAGGAGGCTTGTGTTTTGGCTTGCAGTTCTTGGAGGAAAGGAGAGGAGCAAGTAAGTGTAGAGTCATCTGCATATTGGATGACTGAGGCTTCTAGAGTAGAAGTATGAAGGTTATTAGTGAAGATAGAGATGAGTAAAGGTCCAAGGATGGAGCCTTGAGGAACTCCAAGAGTGACAGGTAATAGAGGTGAGTTCCTGCCTCCATTGTACTGCTTGCTGCATACCTGACAAGTAGCTTTGGAACCAGGACATGGTAGTATTAGTAAGATTTAGTTTGGAAAGGGAGTTCATCAGCTTGTTTTGCTTGACTATATCAAAAGCCTTGGAGAGGTCAAGATAGACAGAGAAGACATAGTTACCATTGTTTCTGTGGTTATTAACTGTGTGGGTGAATGGCATAAGTGCAGTTGTGGTGCTGTGATAGGGCCTGAAACCGTGCTGAGTGTTTGTGAGAAGGTTATAAGTGTTGAGGTAGTCCATAAATTATGAGTGTACACATCTTACTAATGTTTTGGACAGAGGTGAGAGTATTGCTATGGGCAGATAGTTTAACTCTTTCGAGTTTCCCCCTTTGTGTAGAGGTATAATGTATGAAATTTTCCAAATTTCAGGAACTATATTTTCAGATATTGAGCAGTTGATAAGAATGGATACAAGATAGCCAAGAGCATCTGCAGCTATTTTCAGGAATTCTGCTGGCAGTTTGTCGGCAGCTAAGGTGGTAGGTTTCAGTTTTTTCAGTAGCTTTTTGATGAAATCTCTAGAGATAGGTTGAAATGTTAAGCCTTTGATATCATTCTGATACCTTGGTAGCTAGTTCAGGGGTGGACAGTTTTGTGCATTAGCAAGAGCAAGAATGGATTAGGTGAAGAATTTGTTAAAAGTTGTGGCAACATTGAGGGAGTTGTCAGTTATAGTAGGTGAGGGGGTTCCTGATTTTCCAGGATGGAGAATGTTATTAATAGCTGTCCAGAATTTCTTTGGGTTATTTTGGTATTTGGTTTGTATATTATGGTAGTAGTTAGTTTTATCTAATTTAGCATATTTGTTTGATTTATTATGAAGTTCAAGATATACTTGCTTGTCTGTATGTAAAATGGTTTTGTGCCAGTGGGCCCAGGCTTTGTCTTTGGATTTTAGAATAGACCTAGTCTTGTTACTCATCCAAGGGGGCATGGTTGGATTTTACCCTGATGGTTCTGGGAGGGGCTTGAGAGTTTAGGATGTCTAAGAAGGTAGAGTTAAAGTATTGTACAGCTTTGCTACGGTTGAGGTTTTTAAGCGGAGACCAGTTACAAGATTTTAGTGCATTAATAAAGGTGGTTTGGTTGAAGTTTTTTCTGTTTCTTATTGGCTGGTAAATAGAGGGCTTTTCTTGAAAGGTGCAATTTTGTATTCAAATGTTGGGAGTGGTCACTTAGGCTGTCAGGGAGGCAATCAGATTGCCTGATTAATGTTGGTTTGTTTGTCAGAATCCAGTCAAGTACTGATTGTCTTTTGGTGGATTTGTTGATTCTAGTGGGATTTTGGATGACTTGGGAAAACCATAGAGGTTGGTGAAGTTGGTGGGGGCATCAGAGTTTCAGGTTAACCAATCAATGTTGAAGTCTGTCAAGATGATAGTTTTGTGTTGGAGGTTCTCGGATGCCCAGTGAAGTAGGGTTTCTAGTATGGGACTGTTGCTCCAAGGAGGTATATAGCAGCTGATTATAATGATACTTTTCTTGGGGTTAGGTATTAGCTTAGCCATTAAAATGTGTGTATTGAATACATATGGTGTGTCTATGTTTAAGTGTTCTAAGTTAAATTGGTTTCTTTTTAGTAAATGTATCATGTCCCATTTTGCCACAAATATATAATTTTCTTCTGTCACAGTTGCTTATCAAATGTCCTTCTTTTCCACACACACACACACACACACACACACACACACACACACACACACACACACACACACACACACACACAAACATGTTTTGGTTTGTTCCCAGTATTTTACAACACTCTTATTCTCCTCTGCATTTATTATGCTTGGTATATGTATATATATTTTTTCTTTCTATTTTTAATACAATATTATAATCTCATCCACCAGTCCATAGACCATTTTGTCATAAACTTTTCCAGTTTCCAGTACTTCTTCAAATAATGTTTTCAAATGTCCTTTCATAGTCTCTATTTCCACTTCTGTTCAAAATTGTACATGAATTTCCTTTTTGTTTCCCTATTAAATGCTGTTATCACATAAAGATTCCATAGGTTACAGTCTTTCTTTTTAAATATTTTCCATGAACATTTTTCATTAAAAAAAACTGTCTCAAACATAATGTCACAAAATGTTTTTTAATAAGAATAAATATTCTTACATGATGTGCTTTTATGCAGAAAGGAACTATTAAATTTTCCAAAACTCCATACCTATCCATTTCTTTGTCTCGTTTACTATGAATCCTTATCGTGTGCTTCCATGTTTTATTTTCTTATGCCTTCTTTTCTGCTACTCCCATATTACCATTTTTTTTACTTTCTCTGCATATGTTTTCTTTTCCATTTCACCACTGTTCTTCATGAATGTTCCTGCACCCTGCTTTTGTATTTTCTCCATAATGTTCTTCCCAAGAAACATCTGTTTCATTTTCTAGCTCACTTCATTTTTTTAAGTAAATTATCCCACAATCCTCCTTACTGGAGGGTTGCAATTATACATCCATCATTTGCTGACTCATTTCCATCAAACAGATTTCTTTGAAAACCCTCTCAGAATCCTACACACATTCTCCAGTCTTGATATTTGCTTTGTCCTCTGTTTCTCTCAACACTCCATTATCTCTTTTTCCCTCCATCTGTCTCCCTGTTTCTCCAGGCAACCTCTGTGCCTGGAATGGAAATAGGAAGTACCTCAGCAAAATTGGTCCAACTTGCAATAACAACTATTCAGGGATGATCCCAATGTCCTGGCCAAGTTTCCCCTCAGTAGTATGAATACCACTTTGGGTCTCCCCTGAAAACAGGCCACAAGCCTACTGGGATTAACCTGGAAAATAAATAAATAAATAAAAACCATTGGCTATGGCACTGACAGTTGAGCTAGCTTACAAACTGTATATTTGTGTGGAGGGGACATATTACTCACAGGTACTCATTCTTAAAATATGATCAACAGTCTACTGGTTTGCTAAGCCCACATTGTGGTGTAGAGTGCTAAAGCCCTTACTATAGCTCAAAATACAGATTTGGATGCAAGTGTGTGTTTTTAATACTGTTATTTCAGCAAAGAGCTATTTATCATGCTTCATAAGAGATTCTTAAAAGATGAGAAAACTTTATTAATCATCCACTGAGACCTAACGCCTGAAGGATGAGAAGCAGGATGAATATATCTATCTGTCTGTCTGTCTGTCTATCTATCTATCTATCTATCTATCTATCTATCTATCTATCTCATAAGTTGACACCAATTGTCACTAGTCTTTCTTCATATTGGAAAAGACATGCAATATTTTTATGTACCTTCTTAAGTTAACTGTAAATAATAGTTACACATTTATTTATTTGTCTTTGTTGATTGGGAAAAGTCTGACTGGGTAAAACCCATTTTCAGCAGAGGTCTGGGAAGAATAGCATCAATTTTGTGTTACACATGATGTACATTTATAATTTCAGGTTAAAAACATCTATACAGGAGATTATTTACATGATTTTGAAATATTTTAAATATTACTTACATGAACATAGCATTTTAACACACACACACACACACACACATACACACACACACACACAAACACACACACACACACACACACACACACACATATACACACACAAAAAAAAACAACACGGAAAGTAACAAAAATTGGCTAATTATTGAACACAGAAATAACATACATTATAGTATGATGGTCATGGGGAAACGTCCAAACTGGAGTGTTTTTGAGTTTAGTGATAATTTACAGATAGGCAAGTAGAATGTAGCTTAAAATGATAAGACAGATATGAAAAAAGTTATGGAAATAAGCAGGAAGACAAATGGACAGAGGAGTAATTGTAGTTAGAGGTGAGATGTGAGAGAAGAATGCAAAGTAGGAGTTTAGAAAATAAAAGTACAATATGAGGAGGAACAATACGGTACAAAAAATGTGAGGAAACAAAGTGGCTGTAAGGGTTGGAAAATAGTAATCTGAGTAAAGGTAGCCAGATGAGCAGGAAGAAGGGAGCCATATTTGACATAGGCACTGTTTAAACAAAGTTTTGAAACTATGTAAGTTTTCTGTCTGTTTTAACTGTGTGAGGATTTCATCCCAGAGCTTTGACACTTAATGAAAGTAGATGTACCTTAAGATAGATGTAAGTCTTTATGTGCATGTACTTTATATGCTACTAGTTTAGTGACAGTTTACTGGCTTTTATTAGAATATTTTGATTACAATCACAGTGTATAACATCTCCTATTTTATTTATTTATTTAGTTAGTTATTTAAAGGATTTGTAGCAAGCAAAGCCTGACTGGTAAAGCTCATTTTAAATGTAGACCCAGAAAACTAAGCTCCATTAGTGGTAATGTAACATTCATACAGTCAGTGAAAATAATCAACATCCACTGTATGTAGTATAACATTCATATGAGGGGGGATATTCAGAAAGTTTAACTTTATGTGATTCAGTTGAGTCACTCTTTTGCTGTAGTATTGTTACTGAGATACGTAACTTTTGATCCAGAGACATGCACGAATCACATGGAAACAAAGCTCATTACCAAATCATTCATGCGTCAGAATCAAACAGCTAACGTGGTTGTAAAAACTACTTTAACTTTCTTCTTAATAACCCATGCATCTCTGTTTCACAGGTACCTACAAATGTGCACAAAATCATAATCATTCACACTGACACCAACACTTATACAGTAACAGTCCTGTCCTTACAGACACACACAAAGCCTTTCAGTAGTTACCTGCAGTGGTGCTATCTGTCCCAGTGCTACAAAAGACAGCAATGGATGAACCCTGTAAAATAGAATGTTTAGTCTCACCTTTTCTGTTCCAAAAGAGCATGGTAAGCTTATGAATCACTCGACATTGATTTTTCAATTCAATTTATGACTTCAGGGCATTAACAACTGACTGATTTACATTAACTGTGTCACTGGACTGCCATGTTTGCATGCTCCTTTACCCAGAAGGCCACTGTAGCACTGCTTGTCAGAGGTTCATACTGCTTTAACACTATACCTTTCCCAGAGTTATTTAAATTGTCATACACTAATGAAAACAACACATGTAGGTGGCTATCTGATGAAAATATTTACATATGGCTATTATCAGATAAAATAAATGGAGTCCTGAAGTTCTAATTTAAAGTGGCATAGACAGATAGATAGACTGATAGATAGATAGATAGATAGATAGATAGATAGATAGATAGATAGATAGATAGATAGATATGAGTTAACATGTGAAGAAACTAGTAAAACCATATAAATGTATACATAACAGATAAAGTACACTTATCTACATACTTGTAGTCAGTTAACACTCATAAAGACTATTATTCTGGCAAAGACATGTCACAATAGAATTTCATTCCTGTAGAATCCCTTCTGTGGATATAGCCAGGCTTATGGCATGATGTACGTCTTTTTTAGAATGATTTATTTAAGTGTGATAAGATATGTAAATTATAACAGAAAGTAACCTAGGTGAGAAGGAACATTGACAGAACAACTAATTGTTTAGATTAGAGGTTTAGAGCATCACAAGTTGCTAAAAATATCCTATTGGATATGGGCTATGAAAACTTTAAAAAGAAAAAAAATAGAGTTTAATTTGGTAGAAAAGTTAAAAACAAACAAAAAATGTGGTTACCACCTGTCCCTTTTTACTCATGGCAGTCACAATTTGAGCAATTGTGTCTTCTGAAAAATGTGAAATAGGAAATTCCTGTGATTTCAGGACAAAAAGTATTGCATAAACGTTCTTTGATATTTGTATAAAAGAATTAAAACACCTAAATATTACATGAAACTACATAAACAAATCAAATTGTATAAGAATGAGCATATATTTTGGTAAAAAAGTGGAGTTCCATCCTTTTCACAGGCTGTAGATATGGATTTTCCTGAAAATATTTTGTTTCTCTAAAAAATGCCCCACTGTAAGCATTTGAAAATGTGTCATCTCTAAACAAAACAGGAGGTTTGAATAATAAAAAAGAAATTAAAACATGTATGGAGTAATAGTAAGTGGTCAAAGCAACACTGTAGATGCTTGGGTGAAAAAATCAAATATGGCTAATAAGGAAAAACAGAAATTTCATAAAATTGCACCTAGCAACTAACAAATAACAAGACGAACACATGGAGAGAGATATGAGGAACACAAGAACAAACCCTGGACTTGCTGAAAGGATTGAATAAGAGTAGCTTAGATGAAAGAAGGGATGAATGGGGGAATACAAAGTCAGTGTTCTAAAAACAGCATGAGGATCAAGAAAAGGAATGGAGTTTATAAAGATGATGGGAAAATTGGGGACATAGATGATAATAAGATGACTGGAATTGCTCCACTTAGAGAAAAAAAGACTGGATAAAATAATGAGAATTGTTTCAGTGGTGTGTGATGTAAAGGAAGGTAGAAGAGGTACAAAGATTCATTCATAGGTGAAAAGTACTGGCATGACATTTTAAACTTAATAAGAAACTAGGCAAGACATTTAAACTTGATAAGAAATAAATGTGAATTACTGTACAAAATTGCACAATAAATCCTTATAGTCAGAATGAAGAGGTTTTCTCAAAAATGAAATTTTAGTAAAGGAAAGACAGAACTCCACTTTTTACCAGAATATATGCTCATTCTTATACAATCTCATCCAGAAAAAAGAGGTCATTGTTCCCCTCTACTCATCACTCATTAGACCCATTATAGAGTACAACGCCCCTTTTGGTATGTACCGCACAAGACATCTACAATAACTGGAAAGGCCACAG
Organism: Protopterus annectens; assembly: GCF_019279795.1. NCBI lineage: Eukaryota > Metazoa > Chordata > Ceratodontiformes > Protopteridae > Protopterus > Protopterus annectens. The sequence continues at coordinate 884,751,833 of NC_056734.1, read as the reverse complement.
AAATACCTCAAAAAGAGGATTACTGGCCTCAAACAGATGCCCTATGCAAACCATCTCAAAAAACTCCAGCTTTACTCCATCGCACATCGCCTACTCAGTGGTGATCTCTGCCTAACATACAAAGCTATGTCAAACCTAGAGCTGTTGGACATGCTCCACTTAAAGAAATCCCAATCCCTCTGAGCTACACGCTCTAGGGACCTAAACCTTGTCACCACAATAAACAGAACATGCTGGAGGGATAGATTCCTGTCCCAGAGACTTCCCATACTCTGGAACAGACTACCTATCTATGTCAAGCAGAGCACTTCATTAGCACTCTTCAAGAAAAATCTTGATGATTGGATGGGAAATTGGAAATTCACCCCAGGGATCACTTCTGTGGCTCTGCTCAACAGGAGCAAAGGAAAATAATTTTCTGGGTGGCGAAAGCCAGGGTACATTTTTGGCTAGGCTTATATAGGCCCTAGGGCCAATATCCTAGTACCTACCTATGAACATATGAACCTATGAAATAAAGTAAAATTGTGCAAGTGAGCAACAGTAGCTGAGGATTAAGCTGAATGGAAATATGTTGGTGTAATGGTAAGAGCACATGGAAATGTAATATGTTTAGATGATGCATAAAAATGAGAATGTTACAAAGTGTAGGCAAAAAATCTGACTTCAGGTATAACAAAAAGGGGAACAGGGCTGCATATGATATTCAACAATTTTAGAAAAGATATAGAGACAGATATGTAAGACTGGAACTAGTTGAGTGTTAATGTAACAATATGGGGGCATTAAATTATTAGATAATAAGGGTGAAATTGCATACATGGAAGGGTGGTATTTATTGAATTCAGCTATAGGCCAGTTTCTGTAAAGCTTGTATAAGCTATTTGTGGACAGTGCATCATGCCAAAGGAAGACTTCAATACACGTGGGAAAGAGGTGATGCCAGAAGCCATGCTGAAGGTTAAGTATTCAGAATTGGATAGTTATGGATTCCACACATACCAGTCTGATTCTAAAACACATCATGCCTACACAACACAACTCAAGTGTACCAAGCAGCCATGTTGATTCTGTTTCTAAAATCCTTAGTGCATACTTTCCAGATGCCAAGAAGTTCAAGTGAATAGTATGGAGTGCAGTGAAATCTATAGCAAAAGTGAAAAAAAATCATATAAAAATGCAGCCTGCTGTTAATATACTGCAATAGGCTGCAGTAATGTAAACCATAAATGAGACTGTAGCTGTGCATCCTAGAAGACAGCCAGCTAGAGTCAGAGCAAGCTGCAATCAGTTATCAGACCAGCAAATAACAGAAAAATACTGTTTAGACCGACAGTTGGTGCAGGCAGTCTGCAACATATATGTCCTGCACATATCTCTGCAGACCCTGTGAGAAAACCCATCCTCCTTGAAACCAAATTGTGTCTCAGTCTGGGTATATTTGCATCTGGGACATTCCAGAGATATGTGGGAGTTTCTGGAAGTATCACAGACAGCTGCCAGTTGCATCCTGGCAAAATTCCTGGAAGCAATGTGCAGCAAAGTGAAAGACTACATGCACTTTTCTTCCACCCCCCATGGAGCAGAGAACTGTAATGCACCATTTCTATACATTGATATCTTTGCATGTGTACTGGGTGCAAAAGATTGAACTCACATACCTATTAAGACACCAGTACATCCAGAAACAGACTGATACATAAACAGAAATGGATGGCAATCCATCAACTGTCAAGTTGTGTGAGCAGCAGATGGCAGCATAACAAACATCATGGTAACGCACCTGCTGCCATTTGTAGGGAAAGTGGATTCAGAGTTTCACTCCAGCCAGGTGAAATACCTATGGAACTGCTACCAGGTAGTTACAGAAACACAGGTAGGATGCAAGTTAAAGATATATCTCTCTCAACAATATTAAATCTGACCAAAAGTGATATTTATTCCCCACAAAAAATGACTGTGGTTATCCAGTTGAGCTGTGGCTCATGATCCCATACCATGGACCATCCAACCCTCCACTGGAGGCCTACAATAGAGCACACATAACAACCAAGAACATGATAGAACATGTGTTTGGTGTATTGAAAACTAAGGTCAGATATCTGGATACATCCAGGGTGCACTGGAATACATAACTGAGAAGGCAGCACAGATGATTATAGTATGTACCATGTTGTACAACATGCTGATGAGAGCACATGTCAGCCTTTCAACTGTATGTGTGAGTGAATTGAAACCTCACTGATGTCTCACACTAAGATCCACCCTGCCATAACCCTGTACAGATGGATTCCCTTTACAAGCTCACATTTTCAAAACTTTGAACTGCAAATGGTCAAGACCATAAGATCAAAGTTTTGAAACTTTGAACATTTTAACTAGGGATCACTGTACAGCACAGAATGGGAAATCAGCTATTCTCCTCACTGTAGTGTGATATTAGAGTTGGTATATTCATTTATCAGGGGGTGTGGGGTGTAGGGGGGTGTACCCCCCTGCAAAAACATAAAACATAAAAAAAAATCATTACTATTTTTTTTACAATTTCAGAGTTTCAAAACTTCAATTTTATCATCTCAACCATTTGCAGTTTGAAGTTTTGAAACATTGAGCTTGTAAAGTAGATCCATACAGACACATCTTGCCTTGGTTGCTCCACAAAAGATATGGATAGGAGTAAAACACCAGGTTGAAATGATGGAGCATGACTGACAGTTGAAAGCCTTGTGACTGGCTGAACCTCAGCAGATGGGCCATGAGTCAAACTCTATAGGTTGGAGCACAGACAATGATTCTTGATGGCCAACGGTGATTCTCCAAACAGATGGCCTGCCTCTCACAGGTTGCAATATGCTGTGCACAGTCATGAAATGCAGAATCCTGCTGCTTGCTTGACACTGCTGCAGTTCCATAGAGGACAGGGTTTCTACCAACTGCACCAAAGCTAGCAGACTCTCAATCTGAGTGGCTAATGCAGCCATAATCTCACCATGTCTATGCTCTTGTGCTTTATGCCTAGCATGTAGTTGGTGTGTCACATGATTTGTGGCATGACAAGTGCACAGACATCTGAAGTTTACTGTTGCTGTGTCTGTTCATTTGCTTGGAGCATGAGGCAGACACCCTCTGACATCTGGCCATGTAGAACATCTGTTCGCTCACATGTACTGCGATGCCCTGTATCTGGTTGTTGTGTGGATTTGCCAGCAACAGTGCTCTCAGCTCCGGTGTGTTGTTCAACAACTTCACCATGTTCAACATCCACTGTGGCAGAATCCTCTATATGGTTAGACAAATGAATATCCATTTCTGAGGCTACATCTGCTGCAACATCACTGTCAAACTCATGGATGAACTGTCCAAACAACTCAAGGACTCAAGGTCCTCTGTGCCAGGGGCCATGCTACCATGCTGAGACACTTAATTCACAGCATCATGATTATTGGATGGGCTGCTGGAGGATAATGATATTCGATGTGGTACAAGATGCAAAGACACAGACAAGGACAGTGTGCTAGGAAATCAAAGACACACACACACACACACACACACACACACACACACACACACACACACACACACACACACACACACACACACACACACACACATATGTTTCACTGCCATACTAATGACTTCACTTACAGTCTACTGTATGTATGTCGGTTTCACAGAATGTACATAAAATAAATACATAATATGTTTACATGGCCAACATACATGACATATGTGATGTTAAAAAAAAATAACACCTGGAAAACACTCACACAAAGATGATGGTGTTGCACTGAGATAAACTTAACTAATGAGGAGAACAAAAACACCGTTACTGATCAAATCATTTACACCATTAACCAGATGAAGACAGTTAAAGCATGCATAATGTGTGTACATTTGGACACATTGATGTAGACAGACCTAGGAATGAATGGTAAGAAGGACACAATATTAATGGAGGTCAGCTACAGGATTAACAGCAAGGACTGGTATGAAACCTTCATAATATCTTACCACTGACAGACTCCTGCTCAGTAGAGGTTATGGGTTGCCCTGTGGATCCTGCAGTGGGAAAGTAAAGCGAAAGACATTACAGTCATGCATTTAGCAAAATAAATACTGACAGCATCACATACATAGCACAGTCATATTGGCTGCAAATACTTACATGATGGACATTGCAACTGCACACCAGGACGGTCTGTATCGGCAAATATTGACAAAAATGTCAGGTGTTACATGTGCTACACATTGCTGAAAGCTATGACAATGTTTCTGAAGCATACCTTGTCTGTCTGCACATGAAAACACATGGCTTACCCCTCCACTCAATGTATCAGGACTGTTAAATGGTAGGGAAACAACAATATAATAATAAACAGCAGTGCCATAAAATGAGGTGGAGGAACTAACAAGGTAGTGTTCACAGAAACAGTATAGAGGCACCATACCTCTCAAACTCTTATCACAAGAAATCTGGACAAAGCCTACCATAATGGGGGGCAAAGGCCCAAAATTAGGTTCACATTTTAAATATTGCTCTTATAAAATTAGAAAGACATTAGGATAACAAGATTTGTGTTAGTATGCATTTTCTGTAAGATATGAAGTCTGAAATTCAAATGCATGTCATTATTTAGTGGCTTTAATTTCTAGATCATTCACGTGATTTGTTTTTGAGGAACAGACCAAAAACAGAAGGCAAAAATCTGGACATTCTGCAAAAATCTGTACAGTTCAGAGGTATGACTGAGGCATTCACCTGCTGATCCCTGGTGTAGGGCCGAAGTAGATGGACATGTGAATATTAATGCAAATGGCATTACAAATCTTGTTTGGGCTGCTCTGTCTGTAACTCAGATCTACCAATGCATGTAATTATACGTACATTCATCATCCTCACCCTATGTAGAAGTGTATTCATAGCTCAACTTTGCTGAAGTGAGATGTAAATGAAAAACAATAGATGAATATGCATGACACATCAATATGCAGTGATTGTCACAACACACATTCCTTTAGTGGAAATAAATACATACATGTGCATCCTGAAACCCCAGCTTCAGTCCCAAAACCTGAGATGTGTCTCTTCCTCATGCTGTATGTAATGAGGCCAGAAATATTGTGATGTCATTGGGGGCAGTGGTGGTCCACCACTGGTGACATCCCTTAATCTCTTATAATATGTCACTGTGTTGGCACATGAAGAATCATGTCCAAGCAGCATCGTCTACAAGCCTCACAGGATTGATTGTGGCCTCCAACTGCATTGATCATGTTGGTGAGGTCTGTCCAGATTTTATTTCTTCAATCAGTATCACCTGACTGGCCTAGGAGTCTTCTTCCATGTTGGTAAAGAGCATCAATTATGATGTAATTTTTCTGAGTAGAAAAGTTGTCAACCCTAGGACAGTTAGCCATCTGAAAGTCAATGATACGCAGATGATAATATTTATGTTTGAGCCCACTTATGCATTTCATTCTATGAACAACATATGTCAACATAAGCATGACACACACATGATAACATTCATGTTTTTGCCTACTTATGCATTTCATTCTGTGAACAGCATATGTCATAAACATGATGCACACATGATAATATTCATGTTTGAGCCCACTTATGCACTTCATTTTGTGAACAGCATATGTTAACATAAATATTATCCCCCGGATTCACTAATCCTCCGTGTAAGACTTAATAAGTCTTACTCGGAGGCTGCAGTTGAACGGTTTGACGTCAGCGTGCCATGAATATTCATGAGGGCACGCTGACTCAACCTTAACTCTTACACGGACTGAGTAGGAAAGCAGGGGACGTGTCCGACTGCCAAGCAGTCTAAACGTGCACACCCCTGCAAGGTTTTAAAAAGCATAATATCAACCCACAAGAGCGAGTTCGCTCAAATGTACTTGCACCCAACACCACACTCCCTGACACTGTAACCCCCCATCACACTTATATAAAGTAAATAATTATATATATTTTTTTAAATCCACAATATAGCTGCCCGTATTTGCGCATGTGTGCACGGGTGTGCCCATTGCTTAGCTAGAGTTAGCGATTCTGACATGGAAGAGCATAAGAAAGAATGTTTATGCAAATCACACCAAATTGCAATAGCGTAATGGTAGAGCGTATGCACAAAGTGAAGGCATTCACGGATCGAGTCTTACCACTCCCCTTCTTATTTATGTTTTAAATCAGTATTTGAAATAATACCAGACATATATGATTTAAATTTTATTAAAAGCAGTGACATGGCCAATGTATCAGTGAACAAACTAAATATTTTTAAAGGACCCAGATATATAATAGCCTACTGTTAAGCAATGCTTTACACAGATAAACACAGGTGTCCACAGTTTAATAGCGCTTTACCCAGCTAAACAGAGGTGCCCATAGTCTAATAGTGCTTTACCCAGCTAAACAGAGTTGCCCATAGTTTAATAGCACTTTACCCAGCTAAACAGATTTGCCCATAGTTTAATAGTGCTTTACCCAGCGCAATAGAGTTGCCCAAAGTTTAAAAGCCCTTAACCCAGTGCAATGTGTTTGCGTGGACGTGCGCGCCGCGCCATCCAGGGCACTGTAGGGCACCGTGGAGCAACGTAGAGCTAAGTTGCTTAAACGCAGCAACACCCCCTAGCCTGTCTAGACAGTATTAAAATAAAAGAGTGACAAGGTTCGAACCCAGGGCATCATAATCAAAGTACAGAACCACTAAGCCATGACAACATAGGAAAAGCAGCCACTATTAACATTCATAAACTTACGAACGGTAGTTTAACCATTGCTAAGCAGGTCTGCAGTCAGTCGAGAATTTTACAAAATGGCCAATCACAAAAAATTGCAGGAAATGCGGCATATTTAAGCCCCATAGGCAGGAATACTCACCATAACTGATTGTAGCTCACATTTGCAGTCAGAATGGCAGGTGCAGGAGAGGGTTCATGCTTCCAAGCGCAACATTGGGGCATTGAGGAGTTCAAATACATGGTTTGGCTCCTTGTCCACCGTCACAATTCAAGACTCCTGCAGGGCCTGTTCCAAGGGATGGATTACAAGGCAGAGGCTTGGAACCGGTTAGCTCGTGACCTCACCAGTGCCACAGGCATTCCTCGGACTAGTGAGCAGGTCCGTCACCACCATGCAGACCTGAAGAGATGAAAGCAGGTCCACCTGAACCAGTGGATACAGGAGGCCCGTGGGATGTAGAATGCCCCACAACTGAGTATGTAGCCATGGAATGCAGTATGTAAGAATTGATAATGGAGTATGTATAATGGATAGGTATGTCTCAATATCCCTTCATTTACTTTACAGCTGCAGGTGACTGTGCTATGAATCAGCAAGCCTATGCTGATAGGCTGCTAAGGCTGTGCCACCAGGCAGGTTAGTGAATATTCTGCATGTATTGTTATATACAATATGGGAGTGAGCATGAAAGAAAGTGTTGTAGTCCAATTAAACAGCCATAGAATTGCCTGAATAAGTCCTCTGCATGTACTGTCAGATAAAAACGTCAGAGAGGCAGAAAAAGAGTGTAGTAACCCATTAAGAAAGGTAACATATGTCTGGAATAATATCTCTGCAGGCACTGTCATATAACATAAGTGAGTGAGCCTGAAAAAAGATTGTTCTAACCTATTAATAAAGGTATAATATGTCTTGAACATGTCTGCCATAAACACCGTTAAAACAAATAAAGGAGTGAGCCTGTGGAAAAGTGTGCAATGTCATTAATAAAGGTCTAAAACCCAGAGTGTGTCTGTGTCACAGAGTCTGAAATGTTGTTGTACCCTTGCATTATGCAAACAGTACTGTTTGAAAATGTGCTGGCAACCCAGAGTTATGCAGTCCCATATAAAGTGGGTGATGGAAGTGCTAGTAGCTGTGAAACATATATATAGTCCACAATAGTCAGTTACTGGCTGGCATGAATAAGTAAACCTGGCACACATGTAGCATGCAATTATTCACCAGAAATGTGAGTGTGTGTCAAGAAATGCAGGGTTCTGTACAAATTGAAGTGAAACTGTCATGTGAAAACATCCCAGATATGTAGATAAAGAAATATGAATGCAAACAAGAAATATGTAGCAGTAACATCTGCATCCTGGACGGTTAGTATGTCAGATATAGGTCAGGCATATATTGAACTAGCCAAACCCATGACACAACATAATGTATGGTGGCAAGTGTAATAATACAGGTAGGGGATATACACTTGCAGTCACTGGGAATGTAGTGTAGACTAAAAGGTCATTATAAGATGTTAACCGAGGTTTTTTCTACACCCTACCGTATGTGCATAAACCATGCAATTCCACACCTCAATGGGTATGTGTAACCTTAAATATTTGTTGGGACATATGTCCTATTGTTTTATAAATATTTGCATTGATGTTGATGCATGTGCCCTGTTTAAACACCACGTTCATGGTGGCCTGTTGCTACCAAATATCCCTGCATGCTGTTGGAATATCCACTGTTGTTCAATATATGCATGTTTTATGCTTGCTGTTCAACTGTTGGAACCTTGGTGTGTTGGGTTAATGGGAATATTACTGCATGCTGTTACATCTAATCTGGAATGCTGTTGTTTATGTTGTAATTAAACACACCTAATCACAGAACATATGGGAAGGCTGGTCCCAGCGGACCCACCTGTCCCTCCTCAGTTGGCGAGTGCACCTGGCACCAGCGGCTCTGGTGCCCAGCCAGGGCTCCCCTCCTCGATTGGTCCTGTGCCACCTTTGGGTGGAAACGCTGCAGAGGATGGGGCTCATCCTCCCCGTGCAAGCGTGGGCGGAGGAGGGCCACCTGTCACCCCTGCTAGGGTCCGGGCTGTGGTGCATAGGGAGATCCAGCGTTCAGTTGCTGATCCCCTACGCCAGCTCAAGGTGAGGGTGGCAAGTCTCTCGGGTGAGCCTGCCCATCCTACACAGCCCGCAGCACAGCCACCTTCGGGGCTGTGAAGGTGCAGTAGTGACTGCCCATGGGTGGGGATCTCAGTTCCACTGTTACCATCTGTGGGCTCATGGGCTTGCAATTTCCAAACATCCTTCCCCATCAATTGTGTTCACCCACCTCATGTGTCAAACTCTGCCCCTGTATGCATCTTGTTTGTCTTGTCTGTTTACCTCCCCAACCTACCTCCCCAAATATACCTACATCCTCTACCTCACATTCCATTCTCACCTGAAAAAAAAAAATAAAAAAAAGGGCACTCTGTGCCCACAAAAAATTACACCCCATACATAGCTACCCAATTCACACACATGTCCGCTGGACATGTAAACTGATAATTCTAATTGGCAGTACAACATATTTTGTTGTTATCACCCCTCTCTCAAGGGTGGAAGGTTTCAAATTCCACACCAAATTTCAAACATATGCACAGCTGTTGCTGGTAAAGAAATGGGCAGCTATGGACCTTCCCTACACCTATCCTGCACATCCTGAGCTGGTTTCCTTACTGTCTTTCCCTCTTTGTGCCCCCTTTTTCACCACTTCCCTATCTCTCCATTTACTTTTCTTTAAAAGAAATTAGCGTGGGAGTTAGAGGGAATAAGCACTTTTAAGCAGTAGTTAGCGGGGGTGCATGAGTGTGAGCTTGTGTGTGCTTAGCTAAGCATTGCTAAGCATCACGCAAACCCACGCAGACCCACTTACAACTGCTTAAAAGTGCCTTAGTCACTCTGTATGACAAGGCCCTTATATTGCTCAGCAGCAAAATAAAATACCCTTGTCACTGTCGAACCCGGGACTCACCAGTCTGCATGAAGTACCGCTACACCACAGCAGATATACAATAACTTAGTGCTGAAAACAATATATCATGCATTACTATGAGTGAATGTAAAGGGAAAATAGGAATGGCATAACACAAATCTTGTTCTGTGGGCCTTAACCAGCAGGTGTTGTGGAATTGCATGACATGACTGTGAAAAGAGAATCAGCCATGCTAGTAGGGAATAATGTTACAGTAGCACCTTACAAACCCCACACAGTATCAGAGCAGGATAAATACTGGCATATTTGCATAGGTCATAGGCCAGACCTCCCAACAGTGACTGCTCTACAGTGATGACCCTGATTTGTAAACAAATGTTAGCTGTGCCCCTCTGACTCCCCGTGAAATGTACTAACAGTAGGCAGAAAGGTGGGGAATCTCACTTAATGACAAATGCCAATAAGTGAGAGTAGACACTGCTTGCACATCAGAAAAGGTGTAGTAATACATATGCTCTGAATCCCCCAAATTCTGAACTGCAAAATGTCTGAAATATATCACAGGTGTATCCCAGTTATATGTACCTTTCCCTGAGGCTGTTCAAATATATACGTGAGAGTATCTGAGGCCTGGAAGAGTCAGAAACACACAGGCATATCAGCTTGTCTGCTGTTGCACACTCTGCAAATAGCTGTAGAATGAATCCCACAAGCATGCCCTTATGTAGAAGTACAACACAGAAATATCAAAGGATGTAGCCATGTACTGCTGGCAACCACCTGTGACAATGCCATTGTTCAGGTGCTGAAAAGACTGCTGTGGTGCACAGTCAAAGAATACTAGGCTGACCTCTGTCTACCATCTGGATATGTCCACAGGTGGGAGCTACTCAGACAGACTACTAGCCTTTATAGACTTACAGGCACACAGCAACTCTGCATGTTCAGTAAGATAAACATCACACGATAATAAATAATGCACTCTGCACTTCTGCACCCCTACACAAAGGTACTATATACCTGTGTAGTCAGGCACAACCAAGGGTGTAGGTAGGCATACACAATAGTGAAATATGTCCTGTTGTCCTGAGCAGACTGTGCTAATGTCAACACAAACAAACCACAAACTGTTCAGAAGTGAGTAACGTACTAATGACAGTGTAGCAGTTCACAAACAGTGCATGTGCCTGATATTCATAATTGGTAGTACAACACACTTAGTTGTCCTCACCCCTCTCTCAGGGGTGGAAGGTTTCAAATATCCCTCCTAATGTATTGCATATGCACAGCTGTTGCTGGTAAAGAAATGGGCAGCTATGGACCCTCTCCACACCCGTCCTGTACATCCCGAGCTGGTTTCCCTACTGTCTTCCCCTCTTTATGCACCCTTTATCACCACATTCCTATCTCCCCATTTACTTTTCTGTCAAAGAAATGAACGCAGGGGTTAGCGGGAATGAGCACTTGTAAACAGTAGTAAGCAGGTTTGCACAGGTGTGCGCATGTGTGAGCTTAGCTTAGCATTGCTAAGATATGATAAGCTAAGCCAAGCTTGGCTTAGTATTGCTAAAATGAAATAAGGTAAGCTAAACTTAGCTTAGCATCGCTAAGCTTCACACAAACCCACGCAAACCTGCTTATAACTGCTTAAAAGTGCCTTAGTCACTTTGTATGGCAAGGCCCTTGTACTGCTCAGCAGCAAAATAAAAAACCTTGTCAGTTTTGAACCCCAGACCTTGGACTCACCAATCTGCATGAAGTACCACTACACCACAGCAGGTACACAATAACTTGGTGCTGAAAGAAATATAACATGCATTACAATGAGTGAATGTAAAGGGAAAATAGGAAAGCCATAGGAATACATTGCAATAACTACTGTTATATGCCAGTGAATTCTCTAATTTGAAAAGAAAGTACATACTCCCATGTATCCAGTGTTAGCATTAGGAGGTGTGAGTAAACCTACACACTGAGAAGAGTGTACTGGAAGAAGCAACAGTCAGGTGTCTGTACAACATGCATTTCAGTGGCTACAACCCAGCTTCAGATATGAGACATATACCAACCTTCTGACTGAGACAACAGTGTCCACAGCAAACAAGCATGGTCCCCACCATGCAAAACTGAAAGGGCTACACCTACCTAACCTATAATTTTATAGTAGTGTCCTGAAATCACAGTGAGAGCTGCAATTACCACACAGCAGGCTGCATGCAATTACTAAATGGTGGGCACCAATTGGTGCAGAGGCCATCACATGCACATGTGCAGATACCTAGAAAAGCAGCCTGTATCTGCTGTCCACACATGCAATAATATCATTGCAACAACTGGGAGAGAGAGAGAGCATGATGGAGAGAGACAGACAGAGACAGACAGACACAAACAGGCAGAAGGAGACAGACACTGAAAACAAACAGCAACACACAGAGGAAACAAAACCAAAAAAATAAATAAATAAAATAAAAAAAAAAAACAACACCTACAACAGACGGAGGTGAGGAATACAAAGGTAAGGTATGTAACAGATATGTATTTGGTGACATCCGAAAGATGTGTCTGAAGGGTACTCTACATACTGTGAATCATCCATATGTGGCAGCAGTCCATATCTATATGTACATGCACATTTGCAAAGGGCAAGGGACATACTGCAACTGTTAATAAAGGCTGGACATAAGTATGTTGTTAAAGGCTGCTATGTACACATATGTATGTAGATTGTAGTGTGTGGCATTGCAGAAAGCAAGCAGTGCCAGTATATGTCATGTGGTGTTAAATTCTGTGGGACTGAGCTACAGGCAGTGAGGCCTGCAACAGCTATATGGCCTGAGGATAGCAGAATGCATTCTGCACAACATTGTGCAATAGTATTACATAACCGTATGTCTCACAACTGTTGCATAATCGACATCCCCACCATGAAAGGTGGGCAGTATATGTGCCTATATGTGCAGCTATATGTACAGCAATGGATGTTTACATGTATGTGTATATATACATGTATATATACTTATATATGTGTGTGTATATATATATATATATATATATATATATATATATATATATATATATATAGATAGATAGATATATTTAGATATATATGATATATATGGATAAATATGGATATATATTGATATATATGGATATATATAGATATATATGTATGGATATATATGGATATATGTAGATATATATAGATATATATAGATATGTATGGATATGTATGGATATGTATAGATATGTATAGATATGGATAGATATGGATAGGTATGGATAGATATGGATAGATACGGATAGATATGGATAGATATGTATATATGTATGTACCTATGTATATATATATATATATATATATATATATATATATATATATATATATATATATATATATATGAGAGTGTGAGGGAGACATGGGGTCATATGTACTGCAACAGGTGCCTGTTGTCCAAGGCATGGACTGAACACCAGTGTTGATACCGCAGTGCCATACCCCATTCCAAATCACCAGTAACTGCCACATAGGTGGTAGCCTGCCTAACACTGATGGTGTCAGAAGGGTACATGGGACACAGGTGGACAGTAGGCTCCCCTTTGATAATCACAGTGACAACAGTAGTAATGTAATCTGTCTATGTTGTACGTGTCATCACAAAAGGTGTGTCATCTAGGGAAATATAGGTCGGTGTTCCCCTCTACTCATCACAATGCCCCATGTGGTATGTACCTCACATGACAACTACAGCAAGTGGAAAGGCCACAGACATACCTAACAAAGAGTAATACTGCCCTCAAACACATGCCCTATGCAGACTGACTCACAAACCACAGCTAGAGTGTGTTGCATACCACCCACCCAGAGGTTACCACTGCCGGACATACAGAGGTATGTCACACCCATAGCAGTCAGCCAACCACCATGACAACACCTCACAATCTCTCTGGGCTACATGACCTAGGGCCTTAATCCTTGTCACCTCACTAAACAGCACATGCTGGAGGTACAGGTTCCTATCCACAAATATGCCATACTCTGGACTAAACTACCCAACATGAACAAACAAGGCTCCTCATTAGCAGATGTCATACATACCCCTGATGATTGTTTTGGAGATAGGTAATATGCCCTGGGAGTCACCTCTGTGTATCCGGTTGACAGGAGCAAGTGAAATCACATTAGATGTGTGTCAAAGGCCAGGGTAGCATATGGCTAGGCTGGTCTAGGCCCTAGAGCCAATAGCGTATTTCCTACCTATGACACAATGCACACACACATGTACTCAGTGCAATACCTGCTATGTGAGGTGGAATGAGTGTGACAGTGACTGTGTGCAAGGTTTGTAAAGATGTGATAGCTTAGTGTGAGGTTGTGTCTGTCTTGGTAGTTTGTGTCCTAGGTGTGAGGCCGGAGAAAGATGTGTCAGTTATTGGGATGCAGATATAGTAGGATGGCATATGTTGTGACGTAGTTCCTTGTGTATGACTGTGGTGTCCCAATGTAGGCTGAAGCAATACATGTATGCTCAGTAAGTGGTACTGCTGGTGACTCCAGCTCACATATGAACTGTTGTACTACCTGAAGTTGTAGGCCTAAACAGCACAGTATGGTGTCTGTTCACAGTCCCTGGTAATACTGTCTTGTGTGTTTCCTGTAGTCTGCACAGATTACATACCACAGGCATAGGTATCTGTAAGTAGGGGCACACAGTACTATAAGGTACACAGGTAATGCTCATCTGTGTCAGCATACATCTGTGTGTTGTATGTATGTCTGATGTGTGTTTAATGATGCCTGTACCATGCCCGCAATGACATGTGTGTTACAGGGTATGTGTGTGTACCTAGCAACATGTATACTCTGTTACAGCAGTATGCCAGCTATATTAACAACTGTGCACATATGTTAGGTAGGGGTATGGCATCAAAGACTAGGGTGGTTTACCGGTAATACTGTAAATGTACATGACATTCATTGCATTGGATGACATATTTCTTCATGCATTAGCTTGATATATACCCCTGGGGCGAGGTTGTGCATTGTATCCCAAACAGTGTGCTGACTACTGGTGTATACTGGTGTATTATATGGAGTGTTGCAGGCACTGTCAGCCAGTTGTGGGCTGAGCACTGATATGTGGTATTGAATGTGTGTATCCTCTGATAGACAGATAGATGCTATATATGGCAGTTAAGTGATATCTGTACTTCACAATGTTAAGTGTGCCACATGACATGCTCACACATATCTTTTAATTGTCTTCCAGAGTTATGGCTCATCAATGTAATCCATCGTATTCAGCTGTGGAGGATCAGGAAATTCTGAACAGCCTGGTGCAGCACTATAACCTGCATTTTTCCAGGGCCAGCCAGCACCAGCATGACCGTACTGCACTGTGGCAAGACCTTGTTCGTTGGGTAAATGACATAGGCATGCATAACCAGACATATGAGCTGGTACACCATCACTGCAGTGATTTAACTAGACATGTCAGGTGGCGTGCATCTGATATCCATAGGCAACAGCTTGCCACAGGTGGTGGATGGCCATACATCCCCCCTCACCAGAGTGGAGGAGCTGCTCATAAGCATGGTGGCTCCTGGCCTACAGCAGCAACAGCATCACACATATGTCATCATGGAGGCCGGAGCCACCCAGCAGGATGACATGGAGCATGCAGGTAATATGCCCTAGCTGTAGACTACCATTACCTGTATTGCTAGAATATGCATATGTGAGATGTGTACTGTGTATTTAGCAGTTGTGCTGCTGAATGTTTGCAATACTGATATTTGGAATAGTATCCGTACACCTGTGACTGTTGACTGTAAGTTGTGGCCACTGACAAACTGTGTCATATTCTTCTAGGTCCCTCTGGTGTGACAGCAGGGCAGACAATACATGCTGGTGAGTGTGGTAACACTTTAATATTGGTAATGAAATATGCATGTCATAGGTGAGGTGTAGGCCATGTACATGTAACACACCTACGCATAATGCATGCTGTGCATGTTTGCTGTGAGACATCAATCATCTCAGTAAAGTCAGGAGCTGCCTCAATCACATGCAATGCACAGTGCAGCAGACACAATTGTGGCAACACTGTACTGCACATTGGATATGCATAGTTGCTACAGCTGTACACAACAGAATACGTTTATCATACGCAGTACACAAAAACATGCTACATTTGGCATTACCACACACCCGCTGTAAGGTCACACTTCAGTATCCCACATGTCATGCACACACACATGATGTACCTCAGGGGTAGAGGCCTATCATGGGGCTGTGCAACACTCTGCAACACATAACACAGTCATGTTAGGCAATGTTCCCTATTGGGCACCTCACACACCCAGGTACAACGTGGCTGTGTAATTGTGAACATAGCCACTGCACTGCAGTTCGGATACAGCATGCTAGGCAGTGGTCTTGCACACATTAGTAGCTGTGAGTGACCACAAGATGCATGTTGATGATGGCACAGGGTACTAAACCCCATCCAGTTACAGTCACCACTGTACTACTCATAGCAGTCATTGCTTTGCACCTCAGTGTTGTGTGTGTGTGCGTGTGCGTGTGTGTGTGCAAACATATGCACCTATACACAATATGCATAGCATGTTGTCTGTGTGCTTACATATGCCAGTATACACAATATGCACAGCAGTCACCATCCACACAAAGTGTCACATATATGTCCTGGAATGCTAGTGGGTGTATAGGTCACTTGACACACATTGGGTATGTGTGGTGTTTAATGTTGCAGTTGTGTAGCATGCCATGCCATGTCTGGCACCCACATATCTGCAATATGTCCCACACTCACCATAATCACTGTACACTGGCCATGTCGAGCATTGGGATTCCTTCACGTCAATATGCACCACACATCCCGTGTGTGTACATAACATGCATGTGATACACTCATGCCCACTATTATCTGTTATGGACACAGACACTGCACTCAGACATGGTTATCTATGTGTCACACAGATAACACATGCAGCCATGGCATGTATACTTGTGAGTGATGGTGCACAGGGCATTGCAGAGGTGATAATACCTGCACAGCAATGTTGTGTCCATGTACACATTGTGTTCCAGGGTGTAGCCAATCACTGAACAACTACACAGTTGCATCAAAGCCATGTATAAAGCCATTTAATAGGCGCGTCTATACTTGCACTGCATGGTCTTGTGCAACACATATTCTGCATGCTGACATGTGTGTGGTGACTGTCTACCTTGTGATACTGACACCCACCTTCACCCACTATAGAGTATGTGTTGGATTGCTGGTATGTGTGTGTATGTGCTGTAGTGAGGTGTGTATTAGTGTTCATGTGTGCATGTGTGCATGTGTGCATGTGTGCATGTGTTCATGTGTGCATGTGCCCATGTGTGCATGTGTGCATGTGTTCATGTGTGCATGTGTTCATGTGTGCATGTGTGCATGTGTGCATGTATGCATGTGCAGGCCGTAAAGTGTGTTTCCTGTCTTCCTCTCACAGGTGCTGAGTTAGGGGTTGACGAAAGCAGCAGGCAGCCTGAAGCCACTGCCATGAATAGTGGTGATGATGACACATGTATTTTGGCACAGGAAGATTTGACAGGGTCTGCTGTTGGTCCATCAATCGACAGTACACAGCGTTCAACCCCATCTATGCGCACACTCATACTGTCAATACATCCCTCACCACCAATGGCCATAGGCGAAGGACAGCATACAGTTGGCATTGACCAGGGGAGTGTGGTACCCATAGCACTCGCATCCCCTCACAGCAGCCATAGCCATAGACCCGGAACGGTTCCACATAGGCGGAGGTCCAGGGGTTCTTGGCGGAGTAACACTGGTCGCATTGCCCCTGGCAGGCGTGCCCTCACAGGTCTTATGACGACCAGTATGTTCTAGGCTGTAATGCAGGCTCAGGCACGTATGGAACGGTACACCAGGCAGGGACTTAGGGCACAGAGGGCACATTACACCGCTATCAATGACAGCATCCATGACATTGCTGGTGCCATCTGGACTTATACTGAGGTCATTGATAGACATTGGGGGGAGACATTAGATGCCCTCCACAACATGTCTTCCATGAGCCAGGACCGTGCGGGACGGTTGCGACGTCGACGCGGACGCATGTCAGCAACAGCAACAGCTGGCAGTGGTCGCAGATGGCCCACAGTTCACAGCCACTCCCGTAGTGGCAGTACCAGCCCCAGCAATGCTGGGACTGGCCTGTCCATTGACCATCCCAGTAGACCATGTGCACGTGGCTCTGGCCAGTCCCAACAGAGACATGGGTCCAGTCGTCATACCTCTGCCTCTGATGACAGTACCCAGTCAGGGTTGGTACCCGATACTGTCCATAGCACCCCTGCCAGGCACAGGTACTGTGTCCATGGCCAGAGACAGTGATCTGTACAGCCTAGCAGGTACAGTCTGTGGCTGTCCCACAAACTACCATATATGGCAGTCACATGGTGGAGCTGTGTGCATGCAGACACACACACATTAACCAAACAACTAGGGCTCACATACACACACACATTACATCAACATTGGCCCATGCTGTACTGTTGTCCCTCACACACACACACACACACACACACACACACACACACACACACACACACACACACACACACACACACACACACACACATGTCAATTGGATGGGTCAATGTCAGGCTCTGGCAAACAACAAAATGCCCTGTGCATATGATGATACCTGTGTCACCTCCTGTCATCTGCATCATTGATGGAGGGACAAGCTAACATGGTGCTGATGCACAGGGTGACACTATAGCAGTGTAGCAATAATAGCAAGTTGTCAACAAGGAAGTGTAACGACATCCTTGTAGGCATATCTGAGTAGACATTACGCATCAAAGCTCTGATTGTCAATGTAGCATTGTTTACACCACTGTTAGGTCTGAGTATGTATTGTCCACCCATGTGCCACTCGGCTGAAGTGTAATGTGTTGCCAGCATGTGTTAGTGAGCGGACAGTACGTGTGTGATGTGTGCAGTACAGATTAGCAAGGGTACATCTGTGAACATGGTGGGTGCGCACTGTCTGGATGTACATGCATAGTGGACACATGGGACATGTGGCATACCCTGTCATACACATTGTTAACATCTCATAGTATCTTTCAATGGCCAGAATGCATTCTACTACAGTTATGTACTAATATGGGTAGACGTGTGTATGACATGGGTTAACACTATGCTGTGGGTGATACCATTAATATCTGTCAATGATTTGTGGTCTGGTAGTATACACAACCTCAACAGCATGACTATAAGCAATCATTGGATGATGTCCTGATAAATGACACACAGTAGTAGGGAACTCAGTAACAATTGGATCCTTCCGGTGCTACACTATAACACTAACCAGTGGTAATGACCGCCACCCCTATTTAGCTATGTTATGATACTAGAGAGAGATGCATTAACACAGCATGCTATTTGTTTTAGTGGTTGGTTTCTCTTCTCCTGCTGTATTTGTAGGATGATGACATCATCAGACTTTCCAAAGAGGAATGAACCTCTTTTAGTGAGTTTTCCCAGTCTCCAAAAAGGTGACACCTCTCAAAATAAACTGCACACGTATACACCCCCCCCCCCCACAAACACACACACTGTTTGCAGGATTCAAACCCCTATTTAGCTATGTTATGATACTAGAAAGAGATGCATTAATACAGCATGCTGTTTGTTTTATTGGTTGGTTTTTCTTCTCCCTCTGTATTTATAGGATGATGACATCATCAGACTTTCCAAAGAGGAATGTACCTCTTTTAGTGAGTTTTCCCAGTCTCCAAAAAGGTGACACCTCTCAAAGCAAACTGCACACCCTGCTGTATTTGTAGGATGGTGACATCATCAGACTTTCCAAAGAGGAATATACCTCTTTTAGTGAGTTTTCCCAGTCTCCAAAAAGGTGACACCTCTCAAAGCAAACTGCACACATATACATCCTTCCACCCACACTGTTTGCAGGATTCAACCCCCTATTTAGCTATGCTAGGATATTAGAGAGAGATGCATTAACACAGCATGTTATTTGCTTTAGTGGTTGGTTTCTTTTCTCCTGCAGTATTTGTAGGATGATGACATCATCAGACTTTCCAAAGAGGAATGTACCTCTTTTAGTGAGTTTTCCCAGTCTCCAAAAAGGTGACACCTCTCAAAGCAAACTGCACACCCTGCTGTATTTGTAGGATGGTGACATCATGAGACTTTCCAAAGAGGAATGTACCTCTTTTAGTGAGTTTTCCCAGTCTCCAAAAAGGTGACACCTCTCAAAGTAAACTGCACACATACACCCCTTGCATACATATACACCCCCCCACACACACTGTTTGCAGGATTCAAACCCATATTTAGCTATAACACAGCATGCTATTTGCTTTATTGGCTGTTTTTTTTTCTCCTGCTGTATTTGTAGGATGATGACATCAACAGACTTTCCAAAGAGGAATGTACCTCTTTTAGTGAGTTTTCCCAGTCTCCAAAAAGGTGACACCTCTCAAAGAAAATTGCACACATACACCCCTTGCACACATATACACCCCCCCACACACACTGTTTGCAGGATTCAAACCCCTATTTAGTTATGTTATGATACTAGAAAGAGATGCATTAACACAGCATGCTATTTGTTTTATTGGTTGGTTTCGCTTCTCCTGCTGTATTTGTAGGATGATGACATCATCAGACTTTCCAAAGAGGAATGTACCTCTTTTAGTGAGTTTTCCCAGTCTCCAAAAAGGTGACACCTCTCAAAGAAAATTGCACACATACACCCCTTGCACACATATACACCCCACACACACACTGTTTGCAGGATTCAAACCCCTATTTAGTTATGTTATGATACTAGAAAGAGATGTATTAACACAGCATGCTATTTGTTTGATTGGTTGGTTTCTCTTCTCCTGCTGTAGTTGTAGGATGATGACATCATCAGACTTTCCAAAGAGGAATGTACCTCTTTAAGTGAGTTTTCTCAGTCTCAAAAAAAAGTGACACCTCAAAGAAACTGTCTCCTGCTGTAGTTGTAGGATGATGACATCATCAGACTTTCCAAAGAGGAATGTACCTCTTTAAGTGAGTTTTCCCAGTCTCCAAAAAGGTGACACCTCTCAAAAGAAACTGCACACATACACCCCCACACACACACTCACTATTTGCAGGATTCAAACCCCTATTTAACTATGTTATGATACAACAGAGAGATGCATTAACACGGCATGCTATTTGCTTTAGTGGCTGGTTTCTTTTCTCCTGCTGTATTTGTAGGATGGTGACATCATCAGACTTTCCAAAGAGGAATCTTTTAGTGAGTTTTCCCAGTCTCCAAAAAGGGAACACCTCTCAAAGAGAAACTACACACACTTACTGTTTGCAGGATTCAAACACCTACCTAACTATGTTATAATATTAGAAAGAAACACATTTTCACCGTGCGCTATTTGCTTTATTGGCTGTTTTTTCTTCTCCTGCTGTATTGTAGGATGGTGACATCATCAGACTTTCCAAAGAGGAATGTACCTCTTTTAGTGAGTTTTCCCAGTCTCCAAAAAGGGAACACCTCTCAAAGGAAACTACACACATACACTCATTATTTGTAGGATTTAAACCCCTACCTAACTACGTTATGATACTAGAAAGTGACGCATTAACACGGCGCGCTATTTGCTTTATTGGATGGTTTCTCTTCTCCTGCTGTATTGTAGGATGGTGACATCATCAGAATTTCCAAAGAGGAATGTACCTC
Organism: Protopterus annectens; assembly: GCF_019279795.1. NCBI lineage: Eukaryota > Metazoa > Chordata > Ceratodontiformes > Protopteridae > Protopterus > Protopterus annectens. The sequence continues at coordinate 884,730,298 of NC_056734.1, read as the reverse complement.
TTTTAGTGAGTTTTCCCAGTCTCCAAAAAGGGAACACCTCTCAAAGGAAACTGCACACATACACACACATCCCACCCCTCCAAAAAGGGAACATCTCTCAAAGGAAACTGCATACATACACACACTGCTTGCAGGATTCAAACCCCTACCTGATTACATTATGATGCACATTAACATGGCGCGCTATTTGCTTTATTAGTTCGTTTCCCTTCTCCTGCTGTATTGTAGGATGGTGACATCATCAGACTTTCCAAAGAGGAATGTACCTCTTTTAGTGAGTTTTCCCAGTCCCCAAAAAGGGAACACCTCTCAAAGGAAACTGCACACATAAATACACCCCCCACACACAACTGTTTGCAGGATTCAAACCCCTATCTAACTATGTTATGATACTAAAGACAGATGCATTAACACGGCACACTATTTGCTTTACTGGCTGGTTTTCTTTCTCCTGCTGTATTTGTAGGATGATGACATCATCAGACTTTCCAAAGAGGAATGTACCTCTTTTAGTGAGTTTTCCCAGTCTCCAAAAAGGGAACACCTCTCAAAGGAAACTGCATGCATACACACCCCACCACACACACTGTTTGCAGGATTCAAACTCCTACCTAACTATGTTATGATATTAGAGAAAGATGCATTAACACGGCACACTATTTACTTTACTGTTTGGTTTCCCTCCTCCTGCTGTATTTATAGGATGGTGACATCATCAGACTGGACATGGTGATGTGCGTACACTTTGTTTTATGCCATTCCAGGAATGGTCCATGTGGGTCAGCAGGTGTCATTAGCTTGAACAAGACCTCAGAATCCTTACCTTGTGTGATCTATCTGTGGATACATTGACATTCCGTCATATGTCAACACATATTTATGCACATCTTGTTGGTTTTGTGGATACTACATGTGTCTGGGATGTTGATAAAGGGCTATTCAAAGTCTATGTGACACGTGTAGATGTGTTCATTGATGTATGTCCTGGGTGGCTGCCTTGCAAACAGTCTAGCATGTTTGGGAGCCATGATCCGCACATGAACATACCACAGTTGGTAGGGTTGTGTGTATGTCAGCTTCCAATAGCTCTGTTTATGACTGCAACAATGATGGACTCCATGACCTTGCAGATCAAACTTCATAGGCGTACTGGACTTGACTTCCCATGGTGTGTTGTGCACCAACACTTGTGGGGAGTGCCATATGTAGCTGTGACACATTCAACGGTTCCACATCCTGTGTAGGGGTGAGGCTCAGCTGACTGTTCAGGTGCATGATCTGTTTGTTCTGTAGTTTGTGCATGACACATATTGGGAATCAATGTATTCCACTTGCTGCCATGCTTTTGGCAGTGCGGGTAGCTGCTCATCCATTTTACATGTGATAACTCCTGGTATGATGATATGGACTATTGTCAGTGGGAGATGGGTATGTACATATGGGCCAGTCTGTCATGATGTCGGCATTGTCACTCAGGTACAGTTGGCCCTGACTCAGGACATATATGGGTGTACATTGCTATTTATGACATAGCTGAAGGAGGTGTCATGATTCAGTCTGGACTCCTTCTCAGCTACTCTTTACAAAACACCAACAAACATGAGCACTAATCCCTGTTATACTCTTTTACATGCTTAACACCCTACTGATCCTTTGTGATCAGGCTACAGAGTATGTCATGGTAATATTCTGGCATGTCCAGGGGTCGGTTTTGTGTGTACTCCTCAGTCCAGCTGCATGGATATTGTGATAGTGACACAATGTCATATCTGCTTCATGTACACAGACAACTCTCTCCTCCTCCCGAAAAACTCAGATAGTGAATCCC